>NW_016915713.1:0-21725 GCF_001483705.2 Eufriesea mexicana | reverse complement strand
CGTCTCTTAGAATAACTAAGCCTAACGAGCCGAGACCTCTATTGCTGGCCTCCTCAGAGCCACGCAGGGCATATTGGAGGAGAGTAGATGGCAGGAATCTAAGAATAGCGGTGTATAACGCAAGCGACAGAGCCATTCTTACCAAACGTAGCCTAACATAACCCAACCGAACGTATCCTGTCTCAACCTATCGTGCCAAGACCGCTATTGCTTGCCTCGCCAGAGTCGTGCAGAGTATAGTAGAGCAATGTAGAGCACAGGAATGCACCGAATAGCCGTGTATAGCACAAGAGTCAAAGGTAACCTAACCTAACCTAACCAACCGTAACATAAACGAACGTAAGCTATTTCAACCTAACGTAGCTAGACCACTATTGCTGACCGCTCCAGAGCGAAGCAGAGTATACAACAACACAGTAGAGCGCAGAAACCAGCCGCATTGCTACGTAAAGCAGAAAAGTCAGAGATATCCCAACCTTACCTGACGTAACCTAACCTAACCAAACGTATGCTAACACAGCGTAACGTGCCGGTACCACTACTTCCGCCCCCGCCCCCCCTAAGAGTCGGGCAGGGTGTAGTCCAGCACAGTAGAGCGCAGAAGTCCACCGAATATCAGTCTATGCCAAGAAAGTCGAAGCTACAGAAACCGAACCCAAACAAGCATAACTTAATCAAACGCAACCAAGCTCATCCAATCGTGCCGCCACCACTATTTCTGGCCTCCACATATTCAAGCAGAGTATAGTAGAGCACAGTAGAGTGCAGAAAGCTAACAAATAGCACTGTATAGCGCAAAAGGCAAAAATATCCTGACCTGACAGGACATAATCTAACCTTGCCAAACGTATACTAACTGAACCTAACGAGCAGAGGCCTCAACTTCTGGCATTCCCAGAGCGAAGAAGAACATATTGGAGCGCAGTAGATCGCAGGAATCAACGGAACAGCAGTGTATAGCACAAACGACAAAGCCATTCTAACCATGCTCAGCCTACCCTAACCAAACCAAGCGTGACCTAGCACAAACAAACATACCGCGACCACTATTGCTGTCCACCCCAGAGCCAAGCAGAACACACTAGTGAAGAGTAGATTGCAGAAATCCGTAGGATCGCAGCGTATATCAGAAAAGTCAAAGATGTCCAAACCTAACCGAAACCGACTGAATATACCCGAGCATTGCCTAACTGAGGCTAACGTGCCGAGACAGCAATTGCTGCCATCCCCAGAGCCAAACAGGACATGCTAGAGCCCAGTAGAGCGCATAAATTCACCGAATAGCAGTATACAGCACAAAAGTACGAGCTATCCCGACAAAACTCAGACAGACCCACCTAACCTAACGTAACATGTAACTATGTAACGTACCCAGATCACTGTTCCCGGCCTTGCCAGAGCCAAGCTGAAAATACTACAGCACTGCTGGTCCCAGAAATCCGCCTAATGGCACACTATAGCACTAAAGGCAAAGCTATCATCTCCTAACCTAACCGTACGTAACATAAACAAATGTAACGTATCTCAAACTGTCGTGCCGCGAGCACCACTGTTGGCCACTCCAAAGCCAAGCAGAACGCGCTAGTGGAGTGTAGAACGCATAAGCACATAGAGTCGCAGTGTATATCGGGAAAGCGATAGGCACCCCTACCCAACGCAAACCAACGGTACACAACGGAACATAGCCTAACCCCACCTAACGTACCGAGACCTCTGTTGGTGCCCTCCGGAGGGCCAAGAAGGACATACTGAAGCACAGTAGAGGGCATAAATCCACCGTATATCACTGTAAAGCAAAAAGGTTAAAGCAACCCAAACCAAACTTAGCCTATGCAAGCCTAACCGAACGTAACCTGACAAGACGTAGCGGGCAGAGGCCACTATGGGCGGCCTCCGCAGAGCTAAGCAGGACACATTTGTGGAGAGCAGAACGGAGAAATCTATGGAATCGCAGTGTAACCAGAAATGTCAAAGCTACGTATGCCTAAACCAAACCGACACAACATGACCAAACATAGCCTAACTTAACCTAACGTGCTGAAACAGCTTTTGATCCCCCCCCCCCCACATCCCCGGCCCAATAGCGAAGCAGGACATACTAGAGCACAGCAGAGCGCAAAAGTCCTCCGAATAGAGGTTCACAGCACAATAGTTAAAGCTTTCCTGACCAAACTTAGCCTAACATAACCTAACCGAACGCAAACTGATACAACGCAACATGCCGGGACCACCATTGCTGGCCTTTCCAGAGCCAAGCTGAAAATATTAGAGCCCAGTAGGGCGCAGAGATTCACCTAATAGGAGACTATGGAGCTAAGGTCAAAGCTATCCCCTCCTAGCCAAACCAACAGCAATATAACCAAACGTAAGCTAACACAACCCAACGTGCCGCGACCACTATTGCTGGCCTCCCTAGAGCCAAGTAGAGAACATTAGTGTGGAATAGGTCGCAGAAATCCATGGAATTGCCACTTGTATCAGAAAAGCCAAAGCTACCAAAACCAAACCCAACCCAACAGAA
Source organism: Eufriesea mexicana (assembly GCF_001483705.2). NCBI lineage: Eukaryota > Metazoa > Arthropoda > Insecta > Hymenoptera > Apidae > Eufriesea > Eufriesea mexicana. The sequence continues at coordinate 19,204 of NW_016915713.1, read as the reverse complement.
CACAACGTAACATAGCCTAACTCAAAATAACGTGCCGGGACTGCTATTGCTGCCCAACCCAAAGCCAAACAGGGCGCACTAGAGCGCAGTCGAGCGCAGAAACCCACCGAAGAGCAGTATTCGGCACAAAGGTTGAAGCTACACTCTCTAAACTTAGCCTAGCCCAACCTAACCGAATGTAACCGGACGCAACATAAGGTACCGAGACCACTATTTCTGGCCATGCCGGAGCCAAGCCGAAAATATTAGGGCACAGTTGTGCGCAAAAACCAACCTAATATCAGGCTATAGCACTACAATCAAAGCTAACCAATTCTATCATAACCAACCGTAATATAATCAATCATAAACCAACCCAACCTAACTTGCACCGACCACTAATACTGGCCTCCCCAGAGCCATTCTGAAGATATTAGATCTCGGTAGGGCGCAGAAGTCTACCCAATAGCGGACTATAGGACTAAAGTCAAAGGTATCCTCTCATAACCTAACAAAACGTAACATAACCAAGCGTATAGTAACTAATCCTAACGTGCCGCGGCGACTACTGCCGGCCTCCGCGGAGACAAAGAGAACATGTCAATGGAGAGTAGGGCGCAGAAATCCATAGAATCGCAGCGTATATCGGAAAAGTCAAAGCTACCCATGCAGAACCCAGACCAACAGAACATAAACGGACATAGCCAATCTCAACCCAACGTGACGTGATCGCTATTGCCGCCCTCCCCAGAGCCAAGCAGGACATGCTAGAGCACAATAGAGCGCAGATGTGCAACGAATAGCAGTACAGAAACAAAGTTGAAGCTATCCTTGCAAAACATAGCCCGACCCATCCTAACCGAGCGTAACATGTCTCAGCGTACCGCGCCGAGGCCACTAATGCTGGCTTTCCCAGAGCCAATCTGAGAGTATTCGTACACTGCAGGGTGCAGAAATCCACCTAATAGCATACCACAGCCCTAAAGTCATAGCTATACTTTCCTAACATATCCAACCACAATATAACTAAACGTATCCTGACTCAACTTAACGTGCCGAGACCGCTGTTGCTGCCCTCCAAGCGTCCAGCAGGACATACTACAGCACAGTAGAGCACAGAAGTCCACCGAATAGCAGCGTACTTCGCAAAAGTTAAAATGGTATCCCGACCAATCATTGCCTAACCCCACATAAGAGACCGTAGCCTGAAACACCGTAACGTGCAGAGACCACCATCGCTCACCTTCCCAGAGGCAAGCAGAAAATATTAAAGCACTTTAGTGCGCAGAGTTCCACCTAATACCAGACTATAGCAATAAGGTCAAAGCCATCTTCTCCAAACATAAGCAACAGTAACATACTAGAGGCAAGCAGAAAATATTAAAGCACTTTAGTGCGCAGAGTTCCACCTAATACCAGACTATAGTAATAAGGTCAAAGCCATCTTCTCCAAACATAAGCAACAGTAACATATACAGACGAAATCCAGTTCAACCTGACGTGGCGCAACCAGTATTGCTGGCCTCCCCAGAGACGATCGGAACACGTTAGCAGAGAGTAGAACGTAGAAATCCATACCATCTCTGTGTATGTCAAAAGAGTCAAAGCTACTGAAGCCTAAACCAAACAAACGGAAAATAACCAAACATAGCATGAGCCAAACCAACGTGCCGAGACCGCTGTTGCTGCCCACCCCAGAGCGGATCGCGGCATACTAGAGCACGGTAGAGCGCAGAAATCCATCGAATAGGAGTGTACAGCACAAAAGTTAAAGCTATGCTGTCCGAGCATAGCCTATCCCAACCAAACCGAACGTAACATCACCCAGCGCAACGAGCTGAGATCAGTATTGCCGGCCTTCCAGAGCCAAGCTGAAAATGCTAAAGCACTGTAGGGAACAGGAATCCACCCTATAGCTGTTTATATCACCAACGTCATGGCCACTCTCCCCTAACATAACCAACCGTAACATAACCAGAAGTTACCCAACTGAACCTGACCCGCCGCGACCAGCATTGCTGGCCTCCCCAGTGTCAAGCGGAAAACTCAGAAGTTACCCAACTGAACCTGACCCGCCGCGACCAGCATTGCTGGCCTCCCCAGTGTCAAGCCGAAAACGTTAGTGGAGAGTTCATCGCAGAAATTCATATAATCACTGTGTATACCGGAAAAGTCGACGCTACCCAAGCTTAAGGCAAACGAAACAGTAAATAGCCAAACATGGCCCAACACTATGTAACGTGCCTGCACCGCTACTGTTGTTATCCCCAGACCCAAGCAGGCCATACTAGAGCGCGGTACGGTGCGGAAATCCGCGGAATATCAGTGCACAGCACAAAAGTTGAATCTATCCCGACCAAACTTAGCCTAAACCAACCTAACCGAGGGTAACCTGACACAACGAAACGTGGCGACATCACTATTTCTGGCATTCCCAGAGAAAAGCTGAAAAAACTAAAGCACTGTAGAGAGCAGAAATCCACCTAATAGCAGACTATAGCACTAAAGGCGAAGATATCCTCTCTTAGCCTAACCAAACGTAACGCGGCGGTACCTAGCCCAACTCAACCTATCGTGCCGAGATCACTATTGCTGGCCTTCCCAGAGAGAAGCAGAAAATACATGAGCAGTGTAGGGGCAGAAACAAGCCTGTTAGCAGACCATAGCACTATAGTCAAAGCTATCCTCTCCTAGCATAACCAAACGTAACCTAACTCAACCTAACTGTCGAGGATCACAATTGCTGGCCTCCCCAGAGCCAAGGAGAACACAATAGTGGCGAGTAGATCGCAGAAGTCCATAGAATCGCTGTGTATATCAGAAAAGTCGAAGCTACATGGGCCTAACCCAAGCAAACAGAGCATAGCCAAACACAGCTTAACCCAGCCCATCGCGCCGAGCCCACTATTGCTGCCCTCCCTGGGTAAAGTAGGGCATATCAGACAACAGTAGAGCGCAGAAATCTACCGAATAGCACTGTAAAGAACAAGAGTTATAGCTAACGTAGCAAAAGTTATCCTAACCCAACCAGACCGAACGTAACCTGACTCAACGTAAAGTGCCGAGACCACTGTTACTGGCATCCCCAGAACCAAGCTGAAAATATTAGGGCACTTTATTGCGTAAGATTCCCCCTATTATCTGACTGTAGCACTAAAGTCAAAGCTATCCTCTCCAAACCTAACCAATCGTAACATAACAAAACGTAATCTAACGCAAACTTACGTGCCGTGAACTCTATTCCTGCCCAACCTAGAGCGAAGCAGAACGCATTAGTGGATAGTAGAGCTCAGAAATCCATAGAAAGGCAGTGTATATCGGAAAAGTCAGAGCCCGCGAAACGTAACCGAAAAAGCGGAACATAGCCTACCATAGCGTAACTCAAACTTTCGTGCCGAGACAGGTATGTCTGCCCGCACCAGAGCCAAGCAGGACATACTAGAGCACAGTAGAGGGCAGATAACTGCCAAGTAGCAGTAAACAGAACAAAAGTTAAAACTGCCCCACCAAACATTGCCTGACCCAACATAACCGAGCGTAATATGTCCCATCGTAGCTTTGAGTGGCCACTATTGCTCGCCTTCCAAGAGTCAAGCTGAAAGCATTAGAGCACTGTAGGGCGCAGGAGTCCACCTTATGGCAGACTACAGCCCTAAAGGCAAAGCTATCCTCTGTTAACATAACCAACAGTGACACAATCAAACGTATCCCAACTCTATATGACGTGCCGCGACCACCATAACTGGCCCCCACAGAGCCTAGCAGGACACATTAGTGGAGAGTAGATCGCAGAAATCCTTAGAAATGCCGCGCACATCAGAAAAGTCAATGCTACCCAAACCAAACCCAAACCAACATGACATAATCAAACATAGCCCAACTCAATCCACCGTGCCGAGACCGCTATTGCTGCACTCCTCAGGGCGAAGCTCGACATACTGGAGCGCAGTAGAGCGCAGAGGTCCGCCGAATAGCTGCGTTCGGCACATAAGTTTAAGCTATGCTGTCCAAACTTAGCCTGACCCTACCTAGCCGAACATAACTTGACACAAAGTAACGTGCCGCGACCACTATTGCTGGACGTCCCAGACCCAAGCTGAAGATGCTAGAGCACAGTAGAGCGCAGGTATCCACCGAAAAATGGTGTACAGCTCAAAAGATAAATCCATCACAGCCAAACGTAGCCTAGCCCATCCTAACCGAACTTATCATGACCTAACGTAACGTGCTGAGACCAGTATTGCTAACCTTCCCAGAGCCAAGCTGAAGATATTGGAGCACTGCAGTGCGCAGGAGTACACTCAATTGCAGGCAATATCACTAATGTCTGAGCTATCCTACCCTAACCTAACCAACCGTAACGTAACAAAACGTAACATAACTCAACCTAACGTGCCGCGACCACTACTGAGGGCATCCCCAGAGACAAGCAGGAATAATTAAAGCACCGTAGGGAGCAGAAATCCACTCAATAGCAGGCTACGGCACTAAATTCAAAGCTACCATCTCCTAACATAACCAACCGTAACATAACCAAACGTAACCTAACTCAACCTAACATGCCGCGACCACTATTTCTGGCCTTCCCAGAGTCCAGCGGAACACACTAGTAGGGAGTAGAACGCAGAACTCCATATAATCGCAGTGTATATTAGAAAAGTCTAAGCTAGCCATGCCTAACCCAAACTAACAGATCAAAGCTAAATATAGCCTAAATTAACCTATCGTGCTGGGACCGCTGTTGTACCCCTCCCCAGAGCTAGGCTGGACATACCAGGGCACAGCAGTGCGCAGAAGTCCACCGAGCAGCAGTGTACAGCGCAAAAGTTACACCTACCCTGACCAAGCTTAGCCTAACACAACTTAACCGAACGTAGACTGTCTGAACATAACCCGCTGAGATCACTATTTCTGGCATTCCCAGAGCCAAGCCGAAAAAACGAAAGCACTGTAGGAAGCAGAAATCCACCGCATACCAAACAATGGCACTAAAGTCTGAGCTATCCTCTCCTAGCATTACCAAACGTAACCTAACTCAACCCAACGCGCCGCAACCACTATCGATGCCCTCCCCATAGCCAAGCAGAACAACTATAGCAGAGTAGAGCGCAGAAATCTTTCGAACAGCAGCGTACAGCGCAAAAGTTTATGCTACCCTGACCCAACATTGCCTAACCTAACCTAACCAAACGTAACCCGGTTCATCATAGCGTGCCGAGACCACTATTGCTGGCCTTCACAGAGCCAGGCTGAAGACATTAAAGCACTGTAGGAAGCACAGAATCACCTAATAGCAGACTATAGCATTCAAGTCAAAGCAATCCTCACCTAACCTACCCAACCGTAACATAACCAAACGCAACATAACCAAAACTAACGTGCCGAGAGTGCTATGCTTGCCCTCCACGGAGCCAAGCAGGATATACTAGAGGACAGTAGAGCCCAAAACTCCCCTGACTAGTAGTGTACGGCACAAAAGTTGAAGATATCCCTAGCGAACGTAGCATAACCCAATCTATAAGATCGTAGCCTAAATCATCGTAACGTGCCGTAACCACCCTTGCTGGCCTTGCCAGAGCCAAGCTGAAAGTATTGGAGCACTATAGGGGGCAGAAATCCAAATAATAGCAGACTATAGCACTAAATTGGAAGCCATCTTCTCCTAACCTAACCAACCGTAACATAAACAAACGTGAACCCACACAAACTATCGTGCCGTGACTACAATTACTTGCCTCCCCAGAACCAAGCAGAACACATTGGTGGACAGTAGAACGAAGAAATCGATAGAACCGTAGTGTACGTCAGAAAAGTCTAAGCTTCCAAAGCCTGACCCAAACAAATGGAACATAACCAAATATGGCCTAACTCAACCTAACGTGCCGAGACCCAATTGCTTCCCTCCCCAGGGCCAAGCAGGACATGGAGCACCGTAGAGCGCAGATATCCATCGAATAGCTGTATACAGCACAGAAGTTAAAGCCAACCTGTCCAAACTCAGTTTAACCGAACCTGAACGGACGAAACATGACTCAACGTATCGTGCCGAGGCCGCCATTTCTGGCATGCCCAGAACCAAGCTGAGGGCACTGGAGCACTTTATGGCGCAGGAATCCACCTAATAGCAGACTATAGCACTAACGTCAAGGATATCCTCTCCTAACGTATCCAATCATACCATATCCAAACGTAACATAACTCAGCCTAATGTGCCGCGACTACTGCTGCTGGCCACTAGAGAACCAAGGAGAACTCTCTAGCGGAGAGCAGGTCGCAGAAATCCATATACTCGCAGTATATATCAGAAAAGGCAAAACTACACAGACATAACGCAAACCGACAGAACTTAACAAAACGTAGTCTAATACAACCTAACGTGCCGAGACCGCTTTTACTGCACACCACAGAGACAAGCAGGACATACTAGAGTGCAGTAGAGCGCAAAATTCCAACGAATATCTGTGTACAGCACAAAAGTTGAAGCTATCCTGACAAAACATATTCTGACCCAGCACAACAGAACGTAACTCCTCAAAATGTTACGTGCAGGGGCTAATATCGCTGGCCCTTCCGGGGCCAAGCTGAAGGCATTAGAGCACGGTAAGGAGCATAAATCCACCTAATATCAGACTATAGCACAAAAGTCGAAGCCAGCCCCTTCTAACCTAACCAACCGTAACACAACCATACAAATCAAACACAACCTAACCTGCCGCGAACGATGTTGGTGGCCTCCCAAAAGTCAAGCGGAACATGTTAGTTGCGAGTGTGACGCAGAAATCCATATGATCGCAGGGCTTATCTGAAAAGTCAAAGCTACCCTAGCCCAACCCAAACAAACAGGACGTTACGTTTGGTTATGTTACGGTTGGATAGGTTAGGAGAGGATAGCATTGACAATAGTGGTATAGTCTGCTGTTTGGTGGACTTCTGGTCTCTATTGCGCATTAGTAATATCAGCTAGACTCTGGGGAGGCCAGCAATGGTGGTCTCGGCGCGTTATGTGTGTCAAGTTACGTTCGGTTGGGCTGGGTTTGGCTATGTTTGGTCAGTATAGGTTTATCCTTCGTGCAGTACACTGATATAAGGTGGATTTCTGCACTCCACTCTGCTCTAGTACGTCCTTTTTGGCCCTGGGGAGCGCAGAAATAGCGGTATCGGCACGTTAGGTTGAGTTAGCCTATGTTTCGCTATGCTCTGTTCGTCTTTGTTTGGTTGGGGTGGCTACGACTTTTCCGATGCACATTGCGGTTCATTGGATTTCTGCGATCTACACACCACTAACATTTTCAGCTGGGCCCTAGGGAGGCGAGAAATACAGGGCGCCGCACGTTCGGTTGGTTCAGGTTACGTTCGGTTAGGTTCGGTTCGGCTAAGTTTGGTTAGGGTAGATTCGACTCTTATGCTGTACACGGCTATTCGGTGGAACTCCGCGCTCTACTGTGCTCTAGTATGCCCTGCCGGGCACTCAGGAGGGTAGAGATATCGGCCTCGGCACGTTAGGCTGTGTTAGGCAATGTTTGGTATTGTTCTGTTCGTCTTTGTTTGGTTTGGGTGTCTACGACTTTACAGATATACACAGCGATTCCACGGCTTTCTGCGTCCTACTCTCCACTGTTGCGTTCTGCTTGGCTGTGGGGAGAACAGCATTTGTGGTCGCGTCACGTTAGGTTGTGTTATGCTATGTTCCGTTACGCTACGGTCGGTTAGGTTACGAGAGGATAGCTTTGATTTTAGCGCTATCGTCTGCGATTAGGTGGAGGTCTACGCCCTGCAGTGCTCAATCATTTTCAGCTTGGCTCTGAGAATACCAACAATGGTGGCCTCGGAACGTTATGTTGGGTTAAGTTACCTTCGGCTAGGTTGGGTTAGGATAAGCTTGGTTTGTTTCGGATTAACTTTTGTGTTGTACACTGCCATTCGGCGGATTTCTGCACTCTGCTGTGTTCTAGTTCGCAGAAATCCTTAGAAATGCCGCGCACATCAGAAAAGTCAATGCTACCCAAACCAAACCCAAACCAACATGACATAATCAAACATAGCCCAACTCAATCCACCGTGCCGAGACCGCTATTGCTGCACTCCTCAGGGCGAAGCTCGACATACTGGAGCGCAGTAGAGCGCAGAGGTCCGCCGAATAGCTGCGTTCGGCACATAAGTTTAAGCTATGCTGTCCAAACTTAGCCTGACCCTACCTAGCCGAACATAACTTGACACAAAGTAACGTGCCGCGACCACTATTGCTGGACGTCCCAGACCCAAGCTGAAGATGCTAGAGCACAGTAGAGCGCAGGTATCCACCGAAAAATGGTGTACAGCTCAAAAGATAAATCCATCACAGCCAAACGTAGCCTAGCCCATCCTAACCGAACTTATCATGACCTAACGTAACGTGCTGAGACCAGTATTGCTAACCTTCCCAGAGCCAAGCTGAAGATATTGGAGCACTGCAGTGCGCAGGAGTACACTCAATTGCAGGCAATATCACTAATGTCTGAGCTATCCTACCCTAACCTAACCAACCGTAACGTAACAAAACGTAACATAACTCAACCTAACGTGCCGCGACCACTACTGAGGGCATCCCCAGAGACAAGCAGGAATAATTAAAGCACCGTAGGGAGCAGAAATCCACTCAATAGCAGGCTACGGCACTAAATTCAAAGCTACCATCTCCTAACATAACCAACCGTAACATAACCAAACGTAACCTAACTCAACCTAACATGCCGCGACCACTATTTCTGGCCTTCCCAGAGTCCAGCGGAACACACTAGTAGGGAGTAGAACGCAGAACTCCATATAATCGCAGTGTATATTAGAAAAGTCTAAGCTAGCCATGCCTAACCCAAACTAACAGATCAAAGCTAAATATAGCCTAAATTAACCTATCGTGCTGGGACCGCTGTTGTACCCCTCCCCAGAGCTAGGCTGGACATACCAGGGCACAGCAGTGCGCAGAAGTCCACCGAGCAGCAGTGTACAGCGCAAAAGTTACACCTACCCTGACCAAGCTTAGCCTAACACAACTTAACCGAACGTAGACTGTCTGAACATAACCCGCTGAGATCACTATTTCTGGCATTCCCAGAGCCAAGCCGAAAAAACGAAAGCACTGTAGGAAGCAGAAATCCACCGCATACCAAACAATGGCACTAAAGTCTGAGCTATCCTCTCCTAGCATTACCAAACGTAACCTAACTCAACCCAACGCGCCGCAACCACTATCGATGCCCTCCCCATAGCCAAGCAGAACAACTATAGCAGAGTAGAGCGCAGAAATCTTTCGAACAGCAGCGTACAGCGCAAAAGTTTATGCTACCCTGACCCAACATTGCCTAACCTAACCTAACCAAACGTAACCCGGTTCATCATAGCGTGCCGAGACCACTATTGCTGGCCTTCACAGAGCCAGGCTGAAGACATTAAAGCACTGTAGGAAGCACAGAATCACCTAATAGCAGACTATAGCATTCAAGTCAAAGCAATCCTCACCTAACCTACCCAACCGTAACATAACCAAACGCAACATAACCAAAACTAACGTGCCGAGAGTGCTATGCTTGCCCTCCACGGAGCCAAGCAGGATATACTAGAGGACAGTAGAGCCCAAAACTCCCCTGACTAGTAGTGTACGGCACAAAAGTTGAAGATATCCCTAGCGAACGTAGCATAACCCAATCTATAAGATCGTAGCCTAAATCATCGTAACGTGCCGTAACCACCCTTGCTGGCCTTGCCAGAGCCAAGCTGAAAGTATTGGAGCACTATAGGGGGCAGAAATCCAAATAATAGCAGACTATAGCACTAAATTGGAAGCCATCTTCTCCTAACCTAACCAACCGTAACATAAACAAACGTGAACCCACACAAACTATCGTGCCGTGACTACAATTACTTGCCTCCCCAGAACCAAGCAGAACACATTGGTGGACAGTAGAACGAAGAAATCGATAGAACCGTAGTGTACGTCAGAAAAGTCTAAGCTTCCAAAGCCTGACCCAAACAAATGGAACATAACCAAATATGGCCTAACTCAACCTAACGTGCCGAGACCCAATTGCTTCCCTCCCCAGGGCCAAGCAGGACATGGAGCACCGTAGAGCGCAGATATCCATCGAATAGCTGTATACAGCACAGAAGTTAAAGCCAACCTGTCCAAACTCAGTTTAACCGAACCTGAACGGACGAAACATGACTCAACGTATCGTGCCGAGGCCGCCATTTCTGGCATGCCCAGAACCAAGCTGAGGGCACTGGAGCACTTTATGGCGCAGGAATCCACCTAATAGCAGACTATAGCACTAACGTCAAGGATATCCTCTCCTAACGTATCCAATCATACCATATCCAAACGTAACATAACTCAGCCTAATGTGCCGCGACTACTGCTGCTGGCCACTAGAGAACCAAGGAGAACTCTCTAGCGGAGAGCAGGTCGCAGAAATCCATATACTCGCAGTATATATCAGAAAAGGCAAAACTACACAGACATAACGCAAACCGACAGAACTTAACAAAACGTAGTCTAATACAACCTAACGTGCCGAGACCGCTTTTACTGCACACCACAGAGACAAGCAGGACATACTAGAGTGCAGTAGAGCGCAAAATTCCAACGAATATCTGTGTACAGCACAAAAGTTGAAGCTATCCTGACAAAACATATTCTGACCCAGCACAACAGAACGTAACTCCTCAAAATGTTACGTGCAGGGGCTAATATCGCTGGCCCTTCCGGGGCCAAGCTGAAGGCATTAGAGCACGGTAAGGAGCATAAATCCACCTAATATCAGACTATAGCACAAAAGTCGAAGCCAGCCCCTTCTAACCTAACCAACCGTAACACAACCATACAAATCAAACACAACCTAACGTGCCGCGAACGATGTTGGTGGCCTCCCAAAAGTCAAGCGGAACATGTTAGTTGCGAGTGTGACGCAGAAATCCATATGATCGCAGGGCTTATCTGAAAAGTCAAAGCTACCCTAGCCCAACCCAAACAAACAGGACGTTACGTTTGGTTATGTTACGGTTGGATAGGTTAGGAGAGGATAGCATTGACAATAGTGGTATAGTCTGCTGTTTGGTGGACTTCTGGTCTCTATTGCGCATTAGTAATATCAGCTAGACTCTGGGAAGGCCAGCAATGGTGGTCTCGGCGCGTTATGTGTGTCAAGTTACGTTCGGTTGGGCTGGGTTTGGCTATGTTTGGTCAGTATAGGTTTATCCTTCGTGCAGTACACTGATATAAGGTGGATTTCTGCACTCCACTCTGCTCTAGTACGTCCTTTTTGGCCCTGGGGAGGGCAGAAATAGCGGTATCGGCACGTTAGGTTGAGTTAGCCTATGTTTCGCTATGCTCTGTTCGTCTTTGTTTGGTTGGGGTGGCTACGACTTTTCCGATATACATTGCGGTTCATTGGATTTCTGCGATCTACACACCACTAACATTTTCAGCTTGGCCCTAGGGAGGCGAGAAATACAGGGCGCCGCACGTTCGGTTGGTTCAGGTTACGTTCGGTTAGGTTCGGTTCGGCTAAGTTTGGTTAGGGTAGATTCGACTCTTATGCTGTACACGGCTATTCGGTGGAACTCCGCGCTCTACTGTGCTCTAGTATGCCCTGCCGGGCACTCAGGAGGGTAGAGATATCGGCCTCGGCACGTTAGGCTGTGTTAGGCAATGTTTGGTATTGTTCTGTTCGTCTTTGTTTGGTTTGGGTGTCTACGACTTTACAGATATACACAGCGATTCCACGGCTTTCTGCGTCCTACTCTCCACTGTTGCGTTCCGCTTGGCTGTGGGGAGGCCAGCATTTGTGGTCGCGTCACGTTAGGTTGTGTTATGCTATGTTCCGTTACGCTACGGTCGGTTAGGTTACGAGAGGATAGCTTTGATTTTAGCGCTATCGTCTGCGATTAGGTGGAGGTCTACGCCCTACAGTGCTCAATCATTTTCAGCTTGGCTCTGAGAATACCAACAATGGTGGCCTCGGAACGTTATGTTGGGTTAAGTTACCTTCGGCTAGGTTGGGTTAGGATAAGCTTGGTTTGTTTCGGATTAACTTTTGTGTTGTACACTGCCATTCGGCGGATTTCTGCACTCTGCTGTGTTCTAGTATGTTCTGTTTGCCTCTGCGTAAGGCATCAATAGCGGTCTCGGCATGTTGGGTGGTGTTAGGCTATGCTGGGTTATGTTTAGATGGTTTGGGTTAGGTTCGGATGGCTCCGTTTTTTCCGATATACTCTGCCATTTTATGGATTTCTGCGTTCTATTTTCCATTAATATGTTTCGCTGGCTCCGTGGGCCAGCAATAGTGCTCGCGGCGTGTTTGACTGAGTTATGTTATGTTTGGTTATGTTACCGTTGGCTAAGTTAGGAGAGGATAGCTTTGGCCATAGTACTATAGTCCGCTATTATGTGTATTTCTGCGCCCTGCAGTGCTCTCATATTTTCAGCTTGGCTCTGGCAAGGCCAGCAATAATGGTCTCGGAACCTTATGTTGAGTCATGTTACGCAAGGTTAGGTTTTGGTTAGGCTAAGTTTGGTTTGCCTGCTTACAACTATTATGCTGCACACTGCTATTTGTTGGACTTCTGCGCTGTGCCGTGCACAAATATGTTCTGCTTGTCTCTGGAGAGTCCAGCAATAGCGGTCGCGCCACGTTCAGCTGGGTTATGTTACGTTCGGTTATGTTAGATTAGGTTAAGTTTGCTTTGGATGGCTTTGACGTTTGCACTATAGACTGCTATTCGGCGGACTTCTAAGCTCTACTGTGCTCTAATATGTCCTGCTTGGCTCTGGAGGGGGGTGGGGCAGCAATCGCGCTTTTCTGATATACACACAGATTCCATGGATTTCTGCAATCCACTCCCCACTAATGCGCTCCGCTTGGCTCTGGGAGTGGGAGCAATAGCAGTCTCGGCGCGTTAGGTTGGGTTAGGAAAGCTTGGGTTAGGTTTGGGTGTCTGTAACTTTTCTGCCGTACGCTGCGATTCTATTGACTTTTACGCCCGAATCTCCTGTACTATGTTATGCATTGCATGGAGAGGCCAGCAATAGTGGTCGCGTCAGGTTAGGTTGGGTTAGACAACGTTTGGTTATGTTAGAATTGGCTACGTTAGGGCGGGGTAGCTTTGACTTTTGTAATATTCACTGCTATTCGGTGGATTTCTGCACGCTACTGCTCTCCAGCGTGCTCTGCTTTGCATTGGGGAGGAGAGTAATAGCGGTCTCGGCACGATAGTTTGCGATTGGTTGCGTTCGGTTGTGTTAGGACTGGTTGGGTTAGGTTAGGATAGCTTTGGCATATGTGCTCAACACTGATATCCAATGGACTTCTTTGCTCTACTGTGCTCCACCATATTCTGCCTGGTGAGGCGTGCAATAGTGGTCGCGGCACGTTAGGTTCAGTTACTCTACGTTAGGTTAGGTTAGGTTATGCATGGTTAGCAGAGGGTAGCTTTGACTTTCGTGCTGTACACAGTAATTCGGTGGATTCCTGCGCTCCACTGTGCTCTACTCTAACCTGCGCTGCCCTTGGGGGACCAGCAATAGTGGTCGCGGCACGTTGCGTTTATATTTTCTACGTTAGGCCAGTTTATGTTAGTTTGGGTTAGGTTTAGGTATCTTTGACTTTTCTGCTGCACACTGCGATTCTATGGATACCTACGACATACTCCCTCCTAATATGGTCTGCATGGCTTTGGGGAGGTCTGCAGTATTGGTAGCGACACGTTAGGTTGAGCTTCATTACGTTTGGTATTGCACGATTTGTTAAGTTAGGATATGTTACCTACGAGTTTTGCGCCACAAACTGCCATCCGATGGATACCTGCGCTCTAATGTGCTATAATATACTCTGCTTCGTCCTGGGTACGCCAGCAATTGTAGGCACAGCTGCATATATTTAGTTAGTCTGAGTTCGGTTAGGTTAGGCTAGGACATGTTAGGATAGAATATCTTCCACCCTTGTGCTACTTGCAGAAATGCTGTGGGTTATCGCGCTCTACGGTGCTCCTGTAATTTCCGCTTGGCTCTGCGGAGCCAAGCAATTGTTGTCTCGGCGCGTTAGGTTAAGATATGTTACGCTTTCTTATATTACGTTTGGATAGGTTAGGATAGGATAAAGTCTGCTTTTGTGCACTACACTGCTATTCGGTGGATTCCTGCGCTCTACATTGCTCTGGTATGTTCTGCTCAACTCTCGGGATATGAGGAATAGTAGCCGTGGCACGTTGGGTTGTGTCATGTTACGTTAGGTTTGGTTAGGTTTGGGTATGATTGGTTAGTGTAGCTTCGACTTTCGTGCTGTACACAGTTATTCGGTGGAATCCTGCACTGCACCGAACTCTACCCAAATCTTCCGGACCCTGCAGGACCAGCAAGAGTGGTCGCGGGAAGTTACCTTCAGTTAGGCCACGATAGGTTTGGTTGTGTTTGTTTGGTCTGGGTATGGATATCTTTGAATTTACTGCTGTGCACTGCGATCCAATGGGCTTCTGCGCACTACTCTCCTCTAATATGTTCTGCTTGGCTCTGTGGAGGCCAGCAAAGCGGCCTCGGCCGTTTAGTTTCAGATAGCCTATGTTTGGTTATGTTCCGTTGGTTTGGGTCAGGCTTTTGTAGCGTTGACACTTCTGATATACATTGCGATTCTATGGATTTCGGCGTTCTACACTCCACTAATGCGCTCTGCTTCAATCTGGGGAGTCTGTTAGTATTGGTCGCGGCGCATTACTTTGAGTGTGGTTTCGTTGGGTTATGTTACGATTCGTATGGTTTGCAGAGGATATCTGTGACTTCAGTGCTATAGCCTGTTATTACGTCGATTTCTGCGCCCTACGGAGCTCTAATATTTTCAGCTTGGCTCTGGGAAGGACAGCAATTGTGGTCTCGGCTTGTTACGTTCGGTCACGTTACTTTCGGTTACGTGGGTTAGATTCGGTTTGGCTAGAATTGCTTGAACTATTGTGCTGTACGCTGATATTCGGTGGACTTCTGCGCTATACTGTGCTCCAGCTTGTCTGGAAGGGGAAGGTACCAATGGCAGTATCGGGTCGTTAGGTTGAGTTAGGCTATGTTCGGTTATGTCGGGTTGCGTTAAGTTTGGTTAGGTTAGCTTTATGTTTTGTGCTGTACACTGCTATTCAGTGGATTTCGGTGCTCTGCAGTCCTCAACTATGTCCACCTTGGATCATGGGAGGGCTGCAGTAGCGGTCTCAGCAAGTTTGGTCCAGCTACGCTATGTTTGCTTATGTTCCGTTAGTTTGGGTAGCTTTGCCTTTTCATATATACACTTCGATTCAATGGATTTCTGCGCCGTACTCCCCACTAAAGTGTTCTGCATGTCACTGGGGAGGCCAGCAGCAGTGGTCGCGGCGCGATATGTTGAGCTTGGTTACGTTTGATTATGTTCAGATTGGTTAGGTTTGGGGAGGATACGTTTGACTTTAATTTTATAGTCTGTTATTACGAAGACTTCTGCGCCCTACAGTGCTCTAATATGTTCAGCTCGGCTCTGGGAAGGCCAGCGATAGTGGTCTTGACACATTACGTTGAGACAGGTTACGCTCAATTTGATTGGGTATGGCTAAGTTTGGTTTGGCTACCTTTTCCTTTTTGCTGTAAGCTGCTATTCGGTGGAGTTCTGCGCTCCACTGCGCTCTAGTATGTCCTGCTTGGCTCTGGGGAGGGCACCAATAGCGGTATCGGTACGCTAGGTTTTGTGAGGCTATGTTTGGTTATGTTTCGTTGGTTTGGTTTATTCCTGTGTAACTTTGACCTTTCTGATATACACGGCGATTGCACGGTCTTCTGCATTCTACTCTCCACCAATGAGCTCTGATTGGATCTTTGGAGGCCAGCAATTGTGTTCGCGGCAAGTTAGGTTGAGTTACGTTACGTTTAGTTATGTTGCGGTTGGTCAGCTTAGGAGAGGACAGCTTGGTCTTTAGTGACATAGTCTGCCGTTAGGTAGATTCCTGCGCCCTGCAGTGCTGTAATATTTTCAGTTTGGCTGTGGGAAGGCCAGCAGTAGTGGTCTCGTCACGTTACGTTTAGACTGGTTACGTTCGTATATGTTGGGTAAGGCTAAGTTTGGCTGAGATGACATTAGCTTATATGCTGTACACCGCTATTCGGTGGACATATGCGTTCCACTGTGCTCCAGTACGTGCTGCTTGGCAATGGGGAGGGCAGCAATATCGCTCTCGGCGCGCTAGGCTGTGTTAGGCTATGTCTTTTATGTTGCGTTGGCTTTTGTTAGGTTTGGGTAGCTTTGACTTTTCTCGCATACTCAGCGATTCCATGGATTCCTGCGTTTTAGTCTCCACTAATGTGTTCTGCTTGCCCTTGGGATGACAGCAGTTGCTGCTGCGGCTCGTTAAGCTCTGTCAGGTTACGTTCGGTTATGTTACAATTGGATAGGTTAGGAGAGGATAGCTTCGACTTTAGTGCTCTAGTCTGGAATTAGGTGGATATCTGCGCACCACTGTGCTCTAATGTTCTCATCGTGTCTCTGGGAAGGCCCGCAATATTGGTCTCAGCACGTTATGTTGAGTCGGGTCACGCTCTGTTATGACGGGTTACGCAAGCTTTGGACAGAGTAGCTTTAGCTTCTGTGCTGTACACTGATAGTCGGTGGATTTCTGCGCTCTACTGTGCCCTATTACGCCCCGCTTGGCTCTGGGGGGAAGCAATAACGTACCCGGCGTGTTGGGTTGAGTTAGGCTATGTGTGGCTACATTCTGTTGGTTTGGGTTAGTTTTAAGAAGCTTTATCTTTTCTGACATGCCCTGCGTTTCTATGGATTTCTGCGTTCTGCTCTTCACTAATGCGCCCTGCTTGTCTCTGCGCAGGCCAGCATTTGTGATAGCGCCACGTTAGGCTGGGTTATATTACGTCTGGTTATGTAACGGTTGGATAGGTTAGGAGAGGGTGGCCTTGTCTTTAATGCTATAGTCTGCTATTTGGTGGATCTCTGCGTCCTAAAGTGCTCAAGAATTTTCAGCTGGCTCTCGGAGGCCCACCAACAGCGGCCTCGGCACGTTAGGTTTATTTATGTTACACTCGGTCATGCTGCGATTGGTTAGGTTAGGAGAGGATAGCTTTGACTGCAGTTATTGTCGGCTATTATGTGGATCTCTGCGCCTTACAGTGCTCCAGATTATTCAGCTGCCTCTGGAAGGGCCACCAATATCGGCATCGGCACTTTAGAATGAATCAGGTTACGTTCGATTAGGAACGGTTAGGATAAGTTTGGTTAGGATCGCTCTGCCTCTTGTGCTGTACACTTCTATTCGGTAGATACCAGCCATCTACCGTGCTGTAGTATGTCCTGCCTGGCTCTGGGGAGGGCAGCAATAGCGTTCGCGGCAAGTGCGGTTGAGTTATGCTATGTTCGGATATGTCCGGTTTGTTTCGGTTAGGCTCGGGTTACTTTGACTTTTCTGATATACACTGCGATTCTATAGATTTCTGCGTTCTACTCTCCACTAATGTGATCTGTTTGGCTCCGTGGAGGCCAGCACTAATAGTCGCGGCACGTTAGGTTGTCTTAGGATATGTTCGGTTATGTTAAGATAGGATAGGTTAGGAGAGGATAGTTCAGACTTTAAATATTGTCCGCCATAAGGTGGATGTCTGCGCTCAGCATTGCTCTAATATTCTCTGATTCGCTCCGTGAAGGCCAGCAATGGTGGTCTCGGCACGTTATTTTGATTCAGGTTACGTTCAGTTAGGTTGGGTTAGGATAAGTTTGGTTGGGGCAGCCTTATCTTTTGCGTTGTACGCTGTTCTTCGGTTGATTACTGCGCTCTACTGTGCTCTGGAATGTCCTGCTTTGCTCTGGGGAGGGCAGCAATAGTGTTCGCGGCAAGTTCATTTGAGTTATGCTATGTTCGGATATGTCCTGTTTGTTTGGGTTAGGCTCGGGTAGCATTGACTTTTCCGATATACGCTGCGATTCTATGGATTTCTGCGCTCAACCCTCCAGTAACGTGCTTTGCTTGGCTCTGAGGATTTTTTTCGCTGCACATCAGGCTGAGTTAGATTAGGCTTGGTTGTTTTACGGTCGTTCTGGTTACGATAGGATAGCTTTGACTTTCGTGCTATAGTCTGTTATTCGGAGGATTCTTGCGCCTTACGCTGCGCTACTATTTACAGCTTGGCTCTGTGGAGGCTACCAATAATGGCCTCGTCACGTTATGGTGAGTCATGTTACGGTCGGTTAAGTAGGGTTAGGCAATGTTTGGATAGGATCGCTTCATCTTTTGTGCTGCACGCCGCTTGCCGGTGGATTTCTGCGTTCTACTGTGCACTGGTATGTCCTGATTTGCTCTGCGTAGGGCAGCAATATTGGTTTCGGCACTTCAGGTTGAGCTAGGCTATGTTTGGCTATGTTCTGTAGTTTTGGGTTAGGATTGCACAGTTTTGACTTTTATGGTACACACTGCGATTCTATGGATATCTGCGTTCTAGTCTCAGCTTATGTGTTCTGCTGACTCTGGGGACTCCAGCAACGGTGGTCTCGGCACGTTATATTGATTCAGGTTACGTTCGGTTAGGTTGGGTTTGTATAAGTTTGGTTGGGGTAGCTTTAGCTTTTGCGCTATATACTTCTTTTCGGCGGATTTCTGCGATCTACTGTGCTCTAGTATATGCTGCTTGGCTGTGGGGAGGGCAGCAATCACGTTCTCGGCTCGTCGGGTTGAGTTAGGCTATGTTTGACTATGTTCTGTTGGTACGGGTTGGGCTTGTGTAGCTTTGACTTTTCCGATATTTGCATTTGCATGGGAAGCCACTAATCGTGGTCTCGGTACGTTAGGTTGAGATACGATACGCTCGGTAGGGCTATATTAGCTCTGGTTATGTTCGTATGGCTACGATTTCTCTGCTATACTCTAAGATTCTATGGATTTCTGCTTCCGCTCTCCTCTATTACGCTCTGCTTCGCTCTGCGGAGGCCAGCAATACTGGTCGCTGCACGTTAGCTTGAGATATATAACTTTTGGTTAAGTTAGGTTAGGTTGGATTATGTTAGGGTTGCTCTGTCTTTTGTGCTCAACACTGATATTCTATGGACTTCTGTGCTCTACTGCGCTCTATCATATTCTGCTTGTCTCTGTGGAAGCCAGCGATAGTGGCCGCGATACGCTAGGTTTAGCTTTTCTACGTTCGGTTAGGTTAGTCGTGGTTAAGTTAGGATATCATTGACATTTGTGC
>NW_016915712.1:0-528 GCF_001483705.2 Eufriesea mexicana | reverse complement strand
AAATTGAATTTTCCAGCCAGATTCTATAGGACTGCTGTGGCTATAGCACGCCACTAAAGCCTTTCCTCATTATCCATGCGGAAAAGGTAGCTCACCACGATGTTAGTCGAAAACGTCAATAAAATTGAATTTTCCAGTCAGATTCCATAGTATTGCAATGACTGTCGTACGCCAGTAGAATATTTTTTCCTCCTTGTATATGCAAGAAAGTTGGGTCACAACGATAGTAGTCGAAAGCGTCAATAATACTGAATTTTCCAGCCAGATTCTATAGCACTGCAATCGCTATTCCACGCCAATAGAATCTTTCCTCATTGTTTATGAGGGAAAGGTAGCTCACCACGATATTAGTCGAAAATGTCCGCAAAATCGAGGTTTCCTGCCAGATTCTAAACCTGTGCTATGGCTATAGCAAGCCAATAGAATATTTCGTTCACATTTGTACAAGAAAGTGAGCAGACCAAAATGTTATTTGAAAATATCAATAAAACAGAATTTTCTAGCCAGATTCTATCGCATCGCAATGAC
>NW_016915711.1:433704-437486 GCF_001483705.2 Eufriesea mexicana | reverse complement strand
AAATAAGATTGCTGTAGAAAAGTATTTCTCTTGCATAATATTCTTATAATTTTGTAATAAATATATACTAGCATAAGAAAGCATAAAAAATCATTCTTTTTATTAAGAAATTTTATTTATATTTGTGTATTTACAACGTTTTCATAGGGGAAAAATAAATACAAAACAAAAATTATATTTAAAAAAATTATCAAAAGTACCGACGGGATTTGAACCCCAGTCCTCCAGTATATCAGTTCTCAATCGTCTTAGTTACGCTACAACTTAACTTGAAACAAATTTGAAATAAATAGGTAATTAATAATGTAATAAAACTTTAATCGCAAATATCTTAAAAACTATTTAGTAATTGCGGCTATAATAATATATTTTCTTAAACTGCATGGCGATATATACAAAGCTGCAAAGTTTCAACTAATTTGGTGACCTGAAAGACTTGCACACTCCTTGTAAGTAAGGAAAGGAATTCAAGTAAGGGAAGGTAAGTAAGCAAGGTAAGTATGAGGTAAGTATAAGGTAAGTAAAATTATTAAAATGTACTGCAAAGTAGAAAAAGTATTGTCCAGAGAATTGTTGGAGATGATGTAAAATCATCGAATAGGTCGGCGAGCAACCTCCTATCATGTTATGTTATCCTAATACAAAGAGACAAAATCGGCTGAAAATTTCTCGCCGTGCTGCAAAAGTATTCTTCAGAGAATTCTTGGAAATGACGACATTTCTTGGAACTGACTTGACGAGCGACCTCCTTTCATGTTATGTTATCCTAATATAAAATCGCGAAATCGGCTAGAAATTTTTCCCCGACGAGCCAAAAGTATTGTCCGAGAATTCTTGGAAATGACGTCATTTCTTGGAACTGTCTCGACGATAGACCTCCTGTGATGTTATGTTCTCTTGATACAAAGTCGCGAAATCGGCCAGAAATTTTTCTTCGAGGCCGCAAAAGTATTGTCCACAAAGACAGGAAAATTATTGACCAAGCGGCGGCAAAAGTATTGACCAGCGACGGGAAAAGTATTGTCCAATAGCGGGAAAAGTATTGACCAATAGCGGGAAAAGTATTGACCAATAGCGGGAAAAGTATTGTCCAATAACGGGAAAAGTATTGTCCACCGTGGCGGCAAAAGTATTGACCGGCGGCGGGAAAAGTATTGACCAGAGGCGGCAAAGGTATTGTCCATATCGGCAGCAAAAGAATTGTCCTCGGAATTCTTGGAAATGACGTCATTTCTCGGAACTGTCTCGGCAAGCGACCTCCTTTCATATTATGTTACCCTAATACAAAATCGCGAAATCGGCCAAAAATTTTTCCCCGATGCGGAAAAAGCATTGTCCGAGAATTCTTGGAAGTGACGTCAGTTCTTGGAACTGTCTCGACGGTAGACCTCCTGTCATATTATATTTTCCTGATACAAAATCGCAAAATTCGTCGCTCTGCGAATCTCTATTACAGACTTTGGAAGTACGAACCAGGTCTATCCGTTAACTTTTTTAAACATTTTATACATCAAAAAATTCGTCTAAATGTGCTCTAAAGATTAGGGTAAAAAAATCTAGATTTTTTAAACTGTCCGATTTTTGCCGATTCCTCCGACTGCACAATGGATACATCGGAGTGCCGATTTTTGCGAAATTTTGAAATGCGAATTTTTTGGCTTTTTTACGTTTTTTATGCCTCAGGCAACTCGTATGCAAAAAATCTAAAAAATCGGATCACGGGAACTGTGTTTTTTAGCTGC
This sequence comes from Eufriesea mexicana, assembly GCF_001483705.2. Classification (NCBI taxonomy): domain Eukaryota; kingdom Metazoa; phylum Arthropoda; class Insecta; order Hymenoptera; family Apidae; genus Eufriesea; species Eufriesea mexicana. The sequence goes on along the minus strand of NW_016915711.1, from coordinate 435,744 downwards.
GCTGCTGCGGCAATCTGCTAATCGCTCTTGCAGTCTTTGGAAATATGTCAGCGCCATCTGTGATTTTAGACTGGAAGGTTGTGTTATAGTTAAAAATCATAGATGGCGCTGAGAGGAGAACAAGCTTGCAGACCAAAATCATAGATGGCGCTGACGGATGTCGCTACCGAAAAAGAAGGAAAGATCGATAACGACGAAATTCCTGGAAATGACGTAATATCCAAGAATTTGTTTGGTCAATTTTTGGCGAGAATCTTTTGGTCAATTCGGTCATTTTGCATTAGGATAACATAATATGAAAGGAGGTCGCTCGTCGGTCGATTCCTAGAAATGACGTCATTTCCAAGAATTTCGGTGGACAATAATTTTGCAGTCTTGGCGTAAAATTTCTGCCGGATTTTGCTATTTTGTATCAGGAGAACATAACATGAAAGGAGGTCGATCGTTGCTTAAATTCCAAGAAATAACGTCATGTTTTAAGAATTCTGGTGAATTAAATTTTGCAGTCTTTACATGAATATTACACAAAATACATAATCTTCTCATTATTGGAAATTTTTATTACTATGCTTACCTTGCTTACCTTAATTCGTATTAATTCTTCTTAATTTGCATATTTATTTAACAGATACTGCCGACTCTTATTTTTCCAAGTTCCAAAAGGAACTTTGAAAATTTACAAGAGATACGACACATCTTAAACTTATTACTAAATTATTGCTGACTTATATATGATCTATAATTAACTTATAACTAATTAATGATTAACATAAAATTAATTTATAACTAACTTACAATTAATATAATAAATATAATTATTATAATTTATAGCTAACTTATAACTAAGTTATAACTAAATAATAACCAGCTTATAGCTAACTTACAACTAGCTTATAACTAAAATTCTAAAAGGAACATTGAAAATTTATAAGTGATACGAAATATTTTAAACTTATTGTTAAATTATTGCTAACTTATATATAATTTATAATTAACTTGTAACTAAATAACGATTAACATAAAATTAATTTATAACTAACTTACAATTAATATAATTAATATAATTATTATAATTTCTAGCTAACTAATAACTAAGTTATAACTAAATAATAACAAGCTTATAGCTAACTTACAACTAGCTTATAACTAAAATTCTAAAAGGAACATTGAAAATTTATAAGAGATACGAAATATTTTAAACTTATTATTAAATTATTGCTAACTTATATATAATTTATAATTAACTTGTAACTAAATAACGATTAACATAAAATTAATTAATTAAAAACTTATAATTAATATAATTTGTGACAAACATATAATTAAGTTATAACTAAATAATGACCAGCTTATAACTTACTTATAGCTAACTTATAATTAATATTTTATCCTCGGTGCGTAGCTCTTAGCTTGGTATCATTCCCAAAATTAATACTTTGGAAAACGATACCAATTACCAGGTCTCACCACGAGGAGGTGGCTACGGCATCGAGACCCGACATGCGCCCTAGTGGCGCACCCTACTGGTGCTACCTGTATCAAAGGTACCCTAATCTAACTTGGAGCGAATTAAGTTACAATGACTCTACTGACACTTTATTATATTTCGTGTCTTACAAAAGGGGTTTCGGTTCGGTATACTGAAACTCTACTGTCGCAACGCTAAGATATTTTCAAGTTCCCATAAAAATAGGGAATGAAATATCAAACACGCGAGCTAATAGAAAATCGCGACGCGCCCGAACGAGTTCGCGATTATTCGAAAGACCGACTAGCCTAGGCGATGTACTCTCGTGTACAGAGATAACTTCATACCTCGGCACCCTCCCGATCGAGCCTAGCTCAATTCCAGTCACTGTCGCACTCGCCAAGACTTACACGTGGACCAAGGTTAGTCCCTGAACCAATGAAACTTCTAGTGTCAACGCGAGGGCCCTGCTAGGCGGTTGCCGGCCAAGACAGACACTTCGCATCCCAGCCACACGGGGTAGAACTTAATCATCCCTGTGGTCTAACCGTAGATGGTACTAGTCCGTCAGC
>NW_016915711.1:339570-432286 GCF_001483705.2 Eufriesea mexicana | reverse complement strand
ATACATTTTCACGCAAACACGTTATATATACTAGTAATAGCCTATAATTTAGTAATTTTTCCACTTGTATTATAAATTTACGTTGTGACCAATTTGTTATTTGAAATAAGTGTAATAATTTTTACACTTTCGCAAATTATAAGTACATTTAAACATTAGTATGATATTGTTCGAGTAATAACCAATGAATTAATTCTTTTCTTGTATTATAAATTTACGCTAAGGACAATTTATTATTAATAACAAATTGAATTATTTATACATTTTTATGAACTATATCTGCATTTCCATTTTCATATGTTAAATTTCCATGATACGTACTTACACGTGTTTCGAAATATTTTTAAGTCCTTCGTATTTTTTATTAAATCGAGGGTTAAAAACTCTCACTTAACCTCTGAGACATCAGTGATCCCCCAACGTTCTTATTCTTCACTTCATTTTTCTTTAGTCCAAGAAAAATGGCCGTCTCTCTCTTTTTAGCCTTTTCCTGGAAAAGAAGCAAAACTGACATTGGATTGTACGATGCGTTAAACAAAAATTTGTTGCAAGGACCAGACTATGAAAAGTGGTGAAAAGGTAGTTTTTCGGGTGCTCGACTCGGGCAAGGGAAGAAATTTAATTAAGGAATGTTGAAGGAATTCAAGTGCATTAGAACACGTTCCTGCGAGATGATCAGAGCACATTCGCAATGGAGGAATTTCAATTGCTCCGTTTAATAAATAATTATATTTACACGAGGACAGCCCGACTAAAAAAATATTGGAATCAAGATTGAAATTAAATTCCTGTTACATAATTCATGTTATCACATTATTGATCCTCGATGCACGTACGTATCTGTGATTCAATTATGTTAATAAAAATATTCATGAACGCACGAGAAATTTACAAAATGTGCAATTTTAACGCGAGGATATTGCAAGAGGTGGTAGGAAAATACGGAAATATTAAAAAAAGAATTTACCTCAAAAATTAACGAATAAAATACAATTCTGAAGGGAAGAAATCTGATTTATCGACATCTCATAGGGTACGATATTGGTACGAGATTTTCATATCCACCCGGTATTCGGCCAACTAGAATGGATCATAACTTCAGGGTAGAACAGTCCAGCACCTTCCAGAATGTTCGGACAAAATAACAATCGTCTGTTGACTATAAAAATGGACGTCCTCCAGCAAAGTTCAGATAGAGCTGTCAACCTTTCAATAGGGGTAATCCATTCAGTGACGTTTTCATTGGAAATCTTCGGCAGTCTAGCGATCGAACTCGTAGAACAACAATCGTAAATGCGATCTGTAACAATGGGGTAAAATTAAAATAAAATAAATAATAAAATAATAAAATAAAAGGGGTAAAATATCGAGATTTATGGAGATATAACGTCGAAACTAAAGCTGTAATGCCAATGGTGTTTGGTTACAGCGTGTACATTAATGGTTAACGAGAACCTCGACATCTCGTTGTCCACATTTCCTGTCATGTACGGAATAATACATCGTCGACTTAAAGTTCCAATAACCGGAAGTCACAGTCCCGAGTACTTGACATTTTATTCCGACACGAATGTATACATTTCGAAGTTTAAAAATGGAACAAAATTATACTCCACCTCCACCGTAACGTATAAAATTCATTTCTCGTTTCATTTCACGATATCTCCGCGATGAATATTTTGCATATCGATTATCTCGTTGAAGAGCCAAAATATAATTCTCGTACGAAAAGATGGCGGAAAGTAGAGCGCAAAGTACACGTTTTAACTCGCGTTTATATTCGGGGATTATTTCGGGTATTATTAACCTTTTGCACTCGAGAGGTACCCTTCGAGAGTCGTCATTTGATAAAATTTCGAAGCTCGATCTTAATTAACATATCAAATTTGATACAATGTAATAGTGTGCGAGGTGTCAAAATCAAATAATTCTACGCGATAATTATTATACAATTCTTTATTAACTGCTCAAAAAAGTATCGTCAGATTTTTAGTAGAGAATCTTTGAATTTCTACTCTGCTCTGACGAAAAAATCGTCGAGTGCAAAGGGTTAATTTAGAATAAATCATTTTTATACTTGCATCACTGGTTATTACATTGCCTATCAAACATTCCTACATATTATCGAATCCATTACCTAATACAATTTCCACAATTTTACCGATTAATTACCGATAATAGAACGTTATGAAATTGCACGGTAACGTTATTACATAGAAATCAATCATCCTCGCGTTACACGCCATGATCCAATCATCGGAAATTTTTACTGAGCCTCGAATTTCACATAATCAACGGGATACTCGATATTCCATTTGCGATTTTAATTCATTCCCGCCTGATGGTTGTTCTTTGGCTCAGCCGTCCTCGAATTTAGGCGAATTACAAATTGAATCCTTCTAGGCAAACGTCGCGGAGACAGGGGAGAAGAAAGAATGGAAAAGAAACGCGGATAATGTTTATCAGGGCGCATTGGACCCTGAGTTTTTCGCCTCTCACCATAAATCAACCCTTAATGTTCGTCCCTTTGTGATCTTCGACGACGTTCTCAACTTTCCTACGGCTGGAAGAAACGTTGCCCGACAACTTTCTGCTTTCTTCCTTCGCCCAAATCACCCTATCTCTCTCCCTGTACTTTCATATAGTTTTTCCCTCGGCCGAGGGAAGAAATCGTGGCCCGGGAAAGCTAACCGCGATCTCGTTTCGTGCTCCGGAGTCAACAATGTCTAGGCCGCAGAGATACACGCATTCGAGATATCGGTTTTCGATATTTCTCCCGACACCAGTTCTCGGGTTAAATTTTAAACATCGAAACATCGAACTGGGAAAAAGAAAATGACTCGAGTGAATTTTACCACGCGAATTTCGAAGAATTCGCGGATTTCGAGGTGGTCTGGGTCGGGGTGAAGGGAGCACCGCGAAGCGGGAGATTTTCAAAGGAAAAAAGCTCGTGGAAATTCGACGAGATCCTGGAAAAATCGACGCGATGCAAAGAAAACGTTCTCGCGACGTTACAAAGATTTTGTTCCTCGAGATTTCACATTCGAAACAGATTTTCCCTCGATTCGATTGATCCGCCAATTCGAGCTTCCGATATTCCAACGTTATCCGTCGTGAAATTATTCATCGAAAGATTTTTCGATATTAACAAATTGTTGACTAGTGACAGTTAACTCGTCATCGTTATTTGCATTATCTATTTCAATTTATGAAACCCAGGACAATATAGAATATTGCGTGTGAAAGTAATTTTGAAGATTGGATTGCAAAATAATTCAAAACAATCCAATAATCGGTGACATGACAGAGTTTCTATGTAAAATTGACAGTCAACAAAGTGTTAAAACAAAAGTGCTAAAAATTCGCGATTATCCTGTTACTCGAGATTCATTGAAGCTTCGTGTCTCGTTCGAGAAACATTTCCTCTCGTTTTACACGATGGATGACGTCGCGAGGAACAGGGAATAATTTCTGTTGTAAATTAGCTACGCCTATGCAACGATGGAGACAGGCCTGTTAGAGGTTGCAGGCCAATACCGACCTTTGGACCTCAAGATACTATGCAGGCATCAAAGGGTCGGTTTTTGGGGTTTAACCCTTTGCACTCGAGAGGTGACCTTCAGTCACCATTTCATAAAACTTGGAACATCGATATTAATTAATATATCAAATTTAATGTAATGTAACAGTGTGCGAAGTATCGAAGTCAAATAATTCTACAATTCTATTATTATACAATTTTTGATTTACTGCTCAAAAAGGTATTGTCAGTGTTTTAGTAGAGAATCTTTGAATTTCTATTCTACTCTAGCCAAAAAATCGTCGAGTGCAAAGGGTTAAAAGGGCCTGCTCTGTCTGGCTACTCTCACTCTCACACCCAGAACAGTGCAGATCGCTTACGTATTGTGATCCACAGTGGTGTGATAAAGACTCTCGTTTTTCCTTATATATTCGCATAAAGTGTATAGATTTGACTTGCATTAAACTTTATAAATCCAATTGCTGTACAACTGAATACGGTTACTTCCCTATGCGCTAATGGTTTGGATTCCCTTCCCGAAATTCCCAACAATTTCCAGAGTATTTTGACAGGGCGCAGATCGGAACAGAGCATAATGCGAGAAGTTAAGCGGATAATAAGGTCGGGTAACGATCAGACGACGAGTTTGCATGTACGAATTCGCATGATTTCGCTCTGGAATGTATACAACGCTTGCTCTTCGAATGGTTTCGCTGCGATTTCCTGGCACTTCCGGTTCATCCCGCTCCTGCAAGTTGGCGAATTTCCACGCGACGATGCGCTGAAAACTTGCGGAAAATTCAGGAGGACTCGAGCGGAACACACCTCTGTCGTTAGTCTTTCGGGAATCTTGGAAACTTTCATTTCCAGAGGGGATCGCTGCAATCTCGCGACGCCTTAATAATAACTTCCGGTCGAACAAAGCGGCGTCATTAATTGCTGCTTCAGATTCCATTAAGTTCCAGCAACCGATGCGTGAAACCTGTAAGAACCGATAACGGAGTTAACGACTGTCAGGGAAATGATACTATGGATCGATACCGTAACGGAGAATTAATTTTTCTAATTTTATTCGGTCTTACCTTTAGTCTTAATTAACATCTCGATTAACCTATGAGTCCTTCAAATTTTTCACTCCAAATTCCACGTTATCTCTCTCTCTCAATTTTCTGTCAAGTTGACTGTCATGGAAATGATATTAGGGATCGATACCGTAACGGGGAATTAATTTTTCTAATTTTATTCGGTCTTACCTTAAGTGTTAATTATATCTCGATTAACCTATGGGTCCTTCAAATTTTTCACTCAAAATTCCACGTTATCTCTCTCTCTCAATTTTCTGTCAAGTTGACTGTCATGGAAATGATATTAGGGATCGATACCGTAACGGGGAATTAATTTTTCTAATTTTATTCGGTCTTACCTTAAGTGTTAATTATATCTCGATTAACCTATTGGTCCTTGAAATTTTTCACTCAAAATTCCACGTTATCTCTCTCTCTCAATTTTCTGTCAAGTTGACTGTCATGGAAATGATATTAGGGATCGATACCGTAACGGGGAATTAATTTTTCTAATTTTATTCGGTCTTACCTTAAGTGTTAATTAATATCTCGATTAACCATCGGTATTTGAAATTTTTCACTCAAAATTCCGTGTTGTCTCTCTCTCTTTCTCTCTCTCTCTCTCTCTCAATTTTCTGCCAAGTTGACTGTCATGGAAATGATATTAGGGATCGATACCGTAACGGGGAATTAATTTTTCTAATTTTATTCGGTCTTACCTTAAGTGTTAATTATATCTCGATTAACCTATGGGTCCTTGAAATTTTTCACTCAAAATTCCACGTTATCTCTCTCTCTCAATTTTCTGTCAAGTTGACTGTCATGGAAATAATACTACGGATCGATACCGCAAGGGAGAATTAATTTTTCTAATTTTGTTCGATCTTCCTGTCTTAATTAGCATCTCGATTAATCTATCGGTGCTTAAATGACGGTTCCTTTGAAACATTTTAGTCAAAATTCCACGTTATTTTTCTCTCTCAATTTTCTGTCAAGTTCTTGCATCATCGAGCCGTCACCTGATCGCGATAGGTTCCATGTCGAAGGATAGATTTTATTTTATTATTAACGAAGGAATTTTTAAATAAGACGAGAAAGGAGATTCGCTCGGGTGGAATATTTTTTCGAGATTTCCGTGGTTATTGCAACGATGAGCATCGTCGAATCAGCCTCTCTCCGAGCACCGACATTCGTCTAGATGGGAAATTCGAGCTGTCAGGAAACAGACGTTCTGGCCAGGACGTTTAACGTCATAGGCAAAGCCGAGATTGCGTAATTAACAGGATATATCCTTCCCAATCCTCCCCTATGTCGGTAGCAAGGGGTTCCGCGTCTTGCAAAGGGGGATTGAGATCGTGTTACGCTCCTGTCGGTTACAGGAACCACTTGCTAAAGCCGCCTAAGACGACTACCAAGATTGATTGGAATCCCGAGTTCCACGCGAGCTGCTTTGGCCACAGAGTCGATTGTTTTTGAATTGTAATCACTTTGATACACTGCTGATGCAGCTACTTGCATCCGACACGGAAGTTTCCAAGAGTCGAACGAGAGGAGCGGAGGATTATCGCGTAATTTCGTACGCAGTCCTCTGATTCGAGGCTTTTTAGCGTGAAAGCCTCTGTAAATGGAAATTAAATGGAAATGCAAGTTACTTCGACTGGAATTATTTGTCGCATAATGAAACGTGTACCCTTAAGAGAAGGCGCTGCTAATTTTCCACGTTGTCCGATACTTGTACCGAATTTCAGGCTTCTTCATTCTGCCAATTTGCACGAGCTAGCAAATTCCACGACCAAACATTTTCGAACGGGCGACATAGCCTGCGCGTTTTAACATTCAAGAGGTAAAACTTGCCACGCGATTATCAAATAATCCGACCGCGTAAATCGTGGCTTGATTAAATGCACGGATACCGCAAGAAATGGAAAGTTTCGAACGGATGCCGTCCTATTCGCGCGGTTTTATTGATCTTGCGGGAAAATTCCTCGTTTACCTTTGCACGTGAAGGCGAAAACTTGCCATGGAGGGCGAAGTTTCGCGGAATAAGGGTAGCAGCGTCGTGAATAAAGCGCTGGTTCTCGTGGAACTTACACGAGTCGACGTGTATCGCCTCGATCGACGTTCAAACCATCTCGCGAGGAATAGCAGAAGAATAACCGTGGAAAAATATTCGTCGCCAAGAGGATCGTGACGAAATAACGCGAAAGGAACTATTTTAGAGCTTTCCGTATTTGATTAAAATTCGATCGATGAAGATTGACGACTTCATGAATTTAATTTCTGTCGAACGTGGAAATAGAAAGGCCATTTTACAATTATCTTATCATTTATCGACCTATTAAAACCTACCATATCGTGCGACACTCGTGGTAGAGCAGTCGGGTCAAACACGAGTATCACGTGCGAGAGCCGTGGTACGAGGACAGCGCCAAAGATGACCGAAACGGGCCAGACTCGTGCTTAATTTTCATCGATATCTTTCTATCTAGGTTACCTGATATTCTCGAAATGAATCGACGCGAGTATATTGTTGATTATGACACAGCTATCGGAGCTTGAATTATAGGGAAACTGGATAATTATTTTTTCCAGGAAAGCAAACGAAAATTTTCCCGAGAAAAGATCGATTTTAAACCTTCCTGTATTTAGAACTTAATTCACGGAGACTGAGAGCTCCTCGAATTTAATTTCTACCAAATCTACAAGCGGAAACGCTATTTCAGGAATCATGTTTTATCATCTAGTGACCTATTTGTTTTCTCCAGGAAGAATAAGGGCAATTTTCTCGTGGAAGGCACTATTTTAGATTTTTTCATATTTAAAACTTAACAGCTGATAATTGATGGCTCCTCGAATTTAATTTCCGCAAAACGTTGAAACGGAGACGCTATTTTAGAAATTATCCTGTATCATCTACCCATCCACAAATAATTTTCTCCAGAGAGAACGTTGCACGTTCTGCAAGAATTATTAAATTATTCGCAAGAATTCTAAAATCGACTGGTGCCATCGATAGTCCTTTGTACGATACTTTCCCGATCGTTTACCCAGGCATCTGCTTCCACGAGGAGAAATCAGAACGATAGCCGAAGGTATAGCGAGCGAGATTTGTAAGGGAGAAATGAAATTCGATGGAGGATCGAATCGTTGGGCAGCACGAAAACAAAACGTCGCAGAGAACGTGGTTAATAATGGAGGCTGCCATGGATAGCCTGGAAACTCTTAAATTCTGGCGCACGACGTAATTAAAAGACCTCCTGAATCTTTCAGATTCGTTTAATGAAACTCGTGGAAAAAATCGATTTTTACCCCGGCTGCTTTGTTTCCCTTTCATTTTCACTGTCCTTTTTCCGAACGCCGGGATATCGGTTATGCACTCTAATCTGGAACTCGATAATTCAAAGAATGCGAAGAAGGAGAACGCGATGGAAGTTAACGAAGAGTCACGAGGCGCGTTCCCTTTGAAATTTTCACGTGCAGCAGCACTGGTGACGGTAATGCCACGGTGTACGTGAAAGAAGGTACTCGATTATACGATATTCCCTTGCTCGGTATTCCGTAGTTCCTGCGGTGCGATGGAGGGTGCGGCAGGGAAGTCATAGTTTGATCGGTAATATTATTAAACCTGCAAGTTCAACAGGATATTTAAGGTCCTGGACAGAAGTTGGGCAACTTCCGACGAAATTATAATATTAAACTGAGCGAGATTAATTCCGGGAAACTTTTTATATTTACCTCACTTTGTCCGGGGCAAGTGGTTGCAAGAGAAATAAAGTTGGCCGAGCAGGGTAACTGGAATTGGGTAGAAACGAAATTAAAGAAGTATTTTATTGAGGGAAAAAGAAAGATAGAAATTCGATAAATTAGGCGCAATAATTAGGCGAAATCCATTACCGGGGTTCTCCATTCGAGGATCAGGACGTCGTGGATCCACGCTCGCAGCGAGGATCATCGTGACAGGACCAGCATAGAGATGGAAGTATCGAGGAAAAGGGATGTATCGCGCTGGTTCTTCGCACCTAAATTCGTTCCAATGAAAAATACATCGAGCATTGTTCAACAGAGCTTTCTTTTCTTTTCCTCATTGCTCAAAAAGGAGAAAAAAAATAAACACTTACGAGTACAGGTGCACTTTGGAAACGTTCACAGAGGTACATGCGTATGAAAAGCACACTTTAAAAAAGACGCCCGCCACGGACACACACGCGCAGCGTTTGTCACGGTGAACACACTCGACCTTGCACGCAACTTTTCTCCGCAGGTGAAAACTGGATTCTCGTAAAAAAGTCCGACGCTAGATCGTCGAGCAGTAAGTGTATTTCGTGTTATCGCGAGGAACTGTGGCTGAGAAAATCGCTCGTCTCGCCAGGGAAACGATAAACTCTGCGATAAATCGTGAACTTTCGACGAGTTTCATCGTTGAGGAACGATCTATGGATCCTGCCTAAAGAATGTTGGCCGATGATACAGCACGCTTTGTCGTTTTCAACGATGAAACGCGGTCTCGCAAATATTCCGGCCCTGAAAAGCGATATCGATTTAGTTTTTAATCTTATGTACACAGAAAGCAGGGCATTCCACGCATTTCTCGTCTTAAAACCGTTCTCGTGAGTTACTCATCATACATACACTATGTACAGTCTCTTTGTACAAGTTTCATCGAAATAAAAGGCAAAGAAGGGGGGAATACAAGACGAGGATAACGTTATCCTGCGCGGGGAGACGAGTAACGATTTCGTAAAAATTTAATAAAACGGATCGAAGCTCGGTGTTCGTCGATTAACTTTCATCCTCCAAACAACGATTAACGATATCCCAAACGACAAAGAAAAAAAAAAAAGAAATTCACTTAACGAGAGGTATCTCCCACAAAGCGTATCACCATCTACGCTCCTGTCGATATTCGAACGTTCATCGCTGGTCATTTTTACACGCGCGTTTTTACATATGCTTTTTACAATAAACTACACCCAATAGAGTTAGAGTCTCGGTTCTTTATCTCCGTGTAATCAGGACGCTTGTTTCATCACGAGTCCAGGAAACGGCTAGGATGCGGCGTCTTCCGGCTTCTCGTGGACGACTTGACTCGAGTCCTCGCGATTCACGCAGTCTCTGATCGCTTGAAGTATCACGCGCACCCTCCTGTCGAGGGCTGTCAGATGAGGTTCCCATAGAACCGGCGCCACAGGGTCCTTCGCCATGCTTCTCCGTAACGTCGAGCTCAGGGGTACTGGTCCGTTGTGAAATCTGAAAACCAGACAAACGGATCCTTTAATTCCCGAATCGAAAAGTTTCCTTCAGCCTTATTCGACTTCGTAGCGAACCGAAGCGACGAGCAAAGGACGAGGGTAAATTTGGAAACCCTTACCGAGACCTTTAACGCGTTAAACGCCACGTTGGTCCCTAGGGACCGGCGGTAGACTTTCCGTTCAGGCCTCGCCGGCCCGTGCGGCCCGGAATGGACCGCATCTTGGCTAACTGTGGCGTGAACGGAAAGGCAGGTAAAAATAGTCTGGCGTTTAACGTGTTAATGCGTTAAACGCCACGTCGGTTCCTAACGATCGGCGCTAGACTTTCCGTTCAGGCCGAGACGGTTCGTACGGCTCGGCGGACTTTTCGTTATTGTTATCACTGCACGCGTGTTGGTCCTTGCGTATTTGGAAGGGCCCGCATGGGGGTTAGCTGTGGCGTGAACGGAACGGCACGTAAAACCGACGTGGCGTTTAACGTGTTAACGTGTTAACGCGTTAAACGCCATGTCGGTCCCTAGGCACCGGCGCTAGACTTTCCGTTCAGGCCTCGCCGGTCCGTACGGCCCAAGAGGGCCCGCATCACGGCTAACTATAGTGTCAATGGAATGGCACATAAAATCGGCGTAGCGTTTAACGTGTCAACGCGTTAAACGCCATGTCGGTCCCTAGGCACCGGCGCTAGACTTTCCGTTCAGGCCTTGTCGGTTCATACGGCCCAAAAGGGCCCGAATAGAACGGCACGTATAATCGACATGGCGTTTAACTCTTCGCGGCACAGGATTTCAGATAATAAACTAGACCAATGTTGCACAGAAATTTTACTGTGTTTTAAATGAAACAAAATTGGTATATTTTCACCAATAAAGGAATCGCGTAATGTAAAAACATAAAACCAGGAAAAAAAGATTGTCGCGATAAACCTTCCGCTTGCAACAATCGATGAACCTGTACTAGCATGTCGAATGTTGCTAACACGAGCGAATACATTTATAACACTTGTCGAAGGCATTCCCAACTGTTTTACGCAAATAAGACGAAATATAAACCTACGCGCATGCAGCTGTTGCAATATTTCGAGATGGGACTAAAAATGTCCCACCGTGCATTACGGTGCGTCAAAAAGGTGGGACACTTTTGATCCCAGCGTGCCCCAAAGAGTTAATGAAATATTCGAAGAATTTATTCGTTCTTCGGAAAACAAGTAAACTTTGATGAAAATAGTTATATAGATTATTAAAGTTTTCTGGAGAATCTGTTTATTTATTTGTTTCAGCTCCACTATGATCACAGCCTAAATTTTTGCGATGATAGTCACTCCTCCTGGTCCTGACATACTTGTTAATTTGTCAGGGCTGTAATCATACCCTTAACAATGCCGACATTATCGATTCGGGTCTTTAATCTTTTATCTTTAACTCTTTGGGGCATGGTGGGACTAAAATTGTCATCGAAAAGGTGGGACACTTTTGATCCCAGCGTGTTCCAAAGAGTTAATGAAATATTCGAAGAATTTATTCGTTCTTCGGAAAACAAGTAAACTTTGACGAAAATAGTTATATAGATTACTAAAGTTTTCTGGAGAATCTGTTTATTTATTTGTTTCAGCTCCACTATGATCACAGCCTAAATTTTTGCGATGATAGTCACTCCTCCTGGTCCTGACATACTTGTTAATTTGTCAGGGCTGTAATCATACCCTTAACAGTGCCGACCTTATCGATTCGGGTCTTTAATTTTTTATCTTTAACTCTTTGGGACACGGTGGGACACTTTTAATCCCAGCGTGACCCAAAGAGTTAACGCGTTAAGCGAGATTTCGAAACGCTTAAAATAAAATCCCAGTGACAGACGTTCCATCTTCGGAACGTTATTTAATATTTAAACAATTTTCTCGCGACCTGTCTCACCGAAATGCTCTCCGAAAAAGGCTATTCCTCTGCCGAAAAACCTGGTTGATCCTCGGTTTTCAATATTCAGAGAATCAAAGTAATTCGATCGTTTTTAATAAACATGCAAATCCACGGACGCAGAAGTCGTCGGAACTCGAAAGATTAAAAACGTGACCCTCTCTCTCTGCTGCCCTGCTCCCGGTCTCTCTCTCTCTCTCTCTCTCTCTCTCTCGCTGTCTGGCACATTGATCAGCGAGCTCGAGCGTGAGGCGACAGAAATTTTTCAATAAAAATGCAAATGCTCGTAATTAGAAGTTGGTCGGATGGTAAGACACGTATCTTACTATCTATCACCGGCAAGTCTCCATCTCCGTTTGTCACCACACCCCCCTTTCTTCTTCCATTTTACCCCCACTGTCGAGCAAATTATTTCACCGGCGCGAAATTTTTCCACATTCCTCCGACATCCTTCGAGATTTCCCGACGATAATGGAGGATCTGGACCTTCCTTGCGGAACAGGCAATGAATAAAGTATCGACTTAAGCAGACGGGTCGCAGGATAGTATTTATGGCGTGTACTGGGTGGCCCATCTGACTTTCGCCTTTTCAAACGGAGATCCCAAACGCCTCAAATATCTATCCAGTGTTTTCCGAATGGACATCCAATGTCCACTTTTGTCACCCGAGTTTTCCATCTCTCGATATTTCATCGATTTCTCTAATTTCGTTATCGAATAGTGGAACTTTCTCAACTGTTGAAAATTGGATTACATAACATTGTATACATGATAAATTTACGTTCTAATGAGAATTAAAAGATTAATAATAATTAAAGGATAATTTGTGATATTCATATTTGGCCCGACTTTCTGTTCACGTGTCTAGCTCGTGGTATTCGTGCTTGGACCAACTTTCTGTTCACGTGTCTAGCTCGTGGTATTCGTGTTTGGACCAACATCCCCATCACGAGTCAGACTCGTCATTGCACGGGAAGGGGTTAATCTTTCTCCTTTTTAGCGACGTTGAGAACACGACAGTTCAGTTTCTTGTCGTCACATTGGTTTATAAATAATATATATCCTTTTAGTTCGAATCAGTAGTTTAGTTTCTTCCCTTTTTCCTTTCCTGTAATTCCTGCAAAAGGAAAAGCAGAAAGCCGAAGAGGACGTACGGAAAAGAACGCTTTAATCGATTGATAAGACGGGTTTCTGAGAGGACACCCTGTATATACGGATCTGTGTGTACACTTAAGGACACGTTCTCGAAGAAGCAGGCGGATAAAAGTATTTTTCTGGCTGACTACTTCTCGATGTCACAAGGGAACGTAGGAAAGCACGCTACTCTCCGTCGAGAGAAGGATAAAGACTTGATCGAACAGCTTTTATACCATTTGAACGATTATGGTCTTCGAGGATATTGATGATCCTGAACGACAGATCCTTTTAATATTTACCCAATCGGGACTCTAACGGAATTTCGTGTTCCGCACTTTTATTACATTTTTCAGCCATTACGTGACAATTAAGCGATTAAATAGCATTCTGCCGGGATTTCTTACAACCGATGGAAGAACCGGGACGCGCTTTGGCCGCGGTGGGAAATAGCCGAAAAAATGCTCGTTTCCACCGGTCACGTAGCAATTTCATTTTTCCCTCTTTGCCAATCCTCGGGCCTGCGTTGTTATTACGATGCAGGAAGGGTGACAAAAAAGTCGCATGTTGGATAACGGTAGAACGAATTACGAACCTGCCCCTATTATCCTGGCTAATTAAAGATTGGAAATAAAATTGCAAACTTAACGATTTAATTACATATCGAAAGAGGTCGGGAATAGAATCGTCCTATACGTGTTTCGTGTCCGCGCAGGCCGGCCTAGCTGAATGAGAATTGAATGAAAACGAAGTCATAATGAAAGAGAAGTAACCGTGACTGACGCGATGAAGTAGCTGCAATGCAGTAACCACAGGATGCAATTATCCTATAATATCGGGTTTAATGGGCAATGTGTGGGCTCCTTCAATGCGTCTTCAACGACCAGCACGATTTCATTCAAGAAGACACTTCGTGCCGGCTATCTTCCAAAGTAATAAGCAAGCGGATCGGCGATCAAACCGAGGTAAAGTCGTCGATATTCCGTGCTAGATCCGCTCGTACCGGCGCGATCGCTTCCTTCTCGTGGGTACCAAAAATCCTCCAGTTCTCCAACGGATCGCCGATACCGACGATATTAGAACAAAAAGTCACGAGGTATGAAAGACGAAAGGCTAACGCGTGTTCATACCGTCGCGATTGCTCCCTGTCACGGGTACCAAAAATCCTCCGGTTCTCCAAAGGATCGACGATGCCGACGATATCCACGATATTCGGACGAAAAATCACGAGGTATGAAAGACGAAAGGATACTAAAGAAAGGCTAACGCGTGTTCGTACCATTCCGATCACTTCCCCTCACGGGTACCAAAAATCCTCCAGTTTTCCAAAGGATCGCCGATACCGACGATATTAGGACAAAAAGTCACGAGGTATGAAAGACGAAAGGCTAACGCGTGTTCATACCGTCGCGATTGCTCCCTGTCACGGGTACCAAAAATCCTCCGGTTCTCCAAAGGATCGACGATGCCGACGATATCCACGATATTAGGACGAAAAATCACGAGGTATAACAGACGAAAGGATACCCACAAAAGGTTAACGCGTATTCGTACAGTCGAGATTGCTTCCCGTCACGGGCACCAAAAATCCTCCAGTTCTCCAAAGGATCGCAGATGCCGACGATATCCACGATATTCGGACGAAAAATCACGAGGTATGAAAGACGAAAGGATACTAACGAAAGGCTAACGCGTGTTCGTACCATTGCGATCGCTTTCCCCTCACGGGTACCAAAAATCCTCCAATTCTCCAAAGGATCGATGATATTAGGAAGAAAAATCACGAGGTACAAAAGACGACGAAAGAAATACCGACGAAAGGTTAACGCGTGTCCAATAGCGATCCTCAGTGGATAGGTGGGAAAGGGGTTAAAACTGGGGGGCCAAATCGAAGCACGAGGGTTTAAAGGAACCACCGAATGGTCGAGATCCCGACCTGGATCACCCTCAGCCGCGAAATTCAATCTGCGAAACGTTCGGTTTCTATCGCGACAGTGGCAGGTGTCGCGCACCGTGGAGGAACACGCGTGCAGAGCGTGGCAAAGAAGATATCGGGCCCGACTTAGCGGGGACTCGTAACGACAACTTAAGCAGCGTGTCGAGCAAATCGATAATCGGTGTTATCGTGCATCGGTGACCGGCGAGCACACCGACACGGGTACGCGAACGTGTGTCTACGCGTGTCGACGAAATCCGCTCTCGTCGAATTTATCGCGCCCGTAAAAAGCCCGTCCCCGTGAATCCGCATCAAAGCGGAGATTCACGAGCGATGCTAGCGACGGCCAATTCTGGTAAAACGTTTCACTCCGAAATCCGCCTTATCCAGCCCCCGGGGCCACGGCTCGTAAAGTTTTCCCAGCGTTTCCCTTTTTCGAAATCCGCCGAGAGGCCGACCGGGGGCCGCTCTGAATTGTAAATTCGCCCCAGATCGATCCTGCCCGCGACACCAGGCCTCGATACGATCGCCGCAACGCGTGGAATTAAACGGCAAGATCGACGATCCTTCGTTCTTCGTCCTTCGTCCCTTTTTCGTCCGTTCTTCGTTCTTCGTCCTTCGTCCTTTTTCGTCCGTTCTTCGTTCTTCGTCCGTTCTTCGTTCTTCGTCCTTCGTCCCTTTTTCGTCCGTTCTTCGTTCTTCGTCCTTCGTTCCTTTTACGTCCGTCCTTCGTTCGTTCTTCGTACGTCCTTCGTTCTTCGTCCCTTTTTCGTCCGTTCTTCGTTCTTCGTCCTTCGTCCCTTTTTCGTCCGTTCTTCGTTCTTCGTCCTTCGTCCCTTTTACGTCCGTTCTTCGTTCTTCGTCCTTCGTCCCTTTTACGTCCGTCCTTCGTTCTTCGTCCCTTTTTCGTCCGTTCTTCGTTCTTCGTCCTTCGTCCCTTTTACGTCCGTCCTTCGTTCGTTCTTCGTCCGTCCTTCGTCCGTTCTTCGTTCTTCGTCCCTTTTTCGTACGTTCTTCGTCCGTCCTTCGTCCGTTCTTCGTTCTTCGTCCCTTTTTCGTACGTTCTTCGTCCGTCCTTCGTCCATTCTTCGTTCTTCGTCCCTTTTTCGTACGTTCTTCGTCCGTCCTTCGTCCATTCTTCGTTCTTCGTCCCTTTTTCGTACGTTCTTCGTCCTTCGTTCGTTCTTTGTCCGTCCTTCGTACGTTCTTCGTCCTTCGTTCGTTCTTTGTCCGTCCTTCGTACGTTCTTCGTTCTTCGTCCCTT
Organism: Eufriesea mexicana; assembly: GCF_001483705.2. NCBI lineage: Eukaryota > Metazoa > Arthropoda > Insecta > Hymenoptera > Apidae > Eufriesea > Eufriesea mexicana. Next base: position 416,209 of record NW_016915711.1, on the reverse strand, counting down.
TTTCATACGTCCTTCGTCTGTTTTTCGTTCTTCGTCCGTTTTTTGTTCTTCGTCCTTCGTCCCTTTTTCGTATCTTCTTCGTCCGTACTTCGTTCTTCGTTCTTCGTCCTTCGTTCCTTTTTCGCCCGTCCTTCGTCCGTTCTTCGTTCTTCGTCCTTCGTCCCTTTTTCGTCCGTCCTTCGTTCGTCCTTCGTCCGTTCTTCGTTCTTCGTCCTTCGTCCCTTTTTTGTACTCTCTTCGTCCGTTTTTCGTTCTTCGTCCTTCGTCCATTTTTCGTATGTTCTTCGTCCCTTCTTCGTTCTTCATCCTTCGTCCCTTTTTCGTCCGTCCTTCGTCCGTTTTTCGTTCTTCGTCCCTTTTTCGTCCATCCTTCGTCCGTTCGTTCGTTTCGTGACCGGTCGAGGATCGTTGGAAATTAATTGGAGATTCGGCCTGCCTGCCTCACGGACGGACGTCGGGTGAAGAAGCCTGAGGATCTTGATCGACGGACTTACGGATCTTCCGAGAAGAGCGGAGAATTTCGCAAGTATGAAAAACTTGCGGGAAAGTTTGGAGAACTATAAAAAGTTTGGAAATCTACGATACTATCGAGTACGCGGGGCGAACAATGTATCCTCCATAAAAATGGAATATGAAAGAAAAATGGGGTTAGGAAAATCAATTAGAAAGGATTCCTGGGATACCGACGGAACTTACTTTAGAAGCGTGCTGAGGGTGTTCTGTCTGATCATGCAGCACTGCAAAATGGGTGCGAGGATGGAGATCTCGTCGTGGAAGGGCCTGCCGAACCCCCTGCCGTGGTCCAAGTGCAGGGGGAACGTGTTGTTGCCGAAAATCTTGAACGTCTCGTAATGGTGCCTGTCCATGTTCCCCATAAGGAAGTCCAGGACGGCCATGTCCATCAGATCGAGCAATCTTCGGCCCTCGTGGTAGGGTGGAATTTCCTTCACGAGGGAACAGTAATCGGAATCTGAAACAATTCGGAACGAGAGTATCAAAGAGATTTGTGCCATTCATCGCGAAATATCGTCGCGGCGTGCCGACGATAATTAAAGATTTCGGAGGGGAATTTTTTTAGTCCTTTTCGCACTTGAAATTTTCATACCCGGCGAATATATATTCGTTATGTAACCAGGTTATGCATGGATTATGAGAGCTACGCAGGCTTTTAAATTTTCAAAGCACCAGCCTATCAAATATTCACCGACCAGCTCGAAAATATATATATTCCCACCGATAGCAACTTCTTTCAGTTTCTAGATTTCAATTTTCGACTTCTCAATTCCCCCGGCACGACCATTTACCATATAAAAGCGATTTAGAGGAATCGCCACGATCGATATTAGCCGGAATAAACAGATTTTTATTACGGTATGTTTGCGAATTTGCTCGAAAGGCGGATTAAAATCATCGAAACTTCGCGCGATAATAACTCGCGAACCAGGAGGTATTTACTCGAGAAAATACGACAAATGGAAGCGGGGGAGCTTCCTCTTCGAGCCGGTTTTTGTTTCCACGCGATACGAGGTTCGGTTCTCGAAATATCGTCGTGCAAAGCCGAGCGCAATTTTTAATAATTCAATATCTCCGTCTCGCTCGCACGCTCGGACCTCTCGCTCGCACCCGTTCGCTGACCTACCCCGTGCCAGACACCTGTGCAGTGGTCAGTGAAAGACGCTGATTTAGCGTTTTTTTCACTACTACTACCAGTCGTGCGTACACGATTCCTGGAAAAAAACTAGGTCACGGCGGTTTCCGGGAATTTCGACCGCCATTCATCTTAAACGCTCCGCTATCAACCCCTGTATCTCGGCAACCATTCAACGTATCGACTTCAAACAAAGTGCATTATAAAGAGTACGTTCCCCGCTATGTACCCGGCACACCCGCCGGAAAATTGGGTGCATATTCCCCGCGTATTTTACAACCCCGTTTAATATATCACCGACGTACGTCTCTCCTTTTTTTCCCCTCGCCCCGCCGTTTTTAGAATCGCGAAATTGTCGAGCGACGATAAACGAGCGAAATTGCACGGCGGAATAATCGCTTCGGCTTAAAATCGGCATTAAAACCAGCGGTTCGGGTAGAAACGAACGCGACGACGATACCGAGTCGTTTGCTCGTATTAAAATAATCCTAACGATTTCCACCACGGTCTATCCAGCCTAACTGCACCACGGAACAGATCTCTACGATCCGACGGGGGAAGCTTCGTTTTCCTAGCCGTTTACGCCGTTCTCTTTTTATCGCGTTACGATAAACGCGGGGAACAAGTATCGATCGCGAGGAGAGTCGGATCGAGAAAGGAATATACCCCTCACCGTGCTCCCACTGAGCTTTCTTCCTCTTGTGATAACTCCTGCGCCAGGGGTGTCGCCAGGCCTTCCTCGCGACGAAAGATTTATCCGGCAAGAACGCGGCGAAGCTCCCTTCAAGGGTGTCCGGATTTCCGCAAATCGCGTGCGCCGTATCGCAGTAATAACTGCACTTGCCGTGGAAGCAGATATTACCGGCGGGGCTGACGAAGAACGTCTTCAGCAGCTCGCCGTCGGCGATCTGATAAATCTCTGTCGTTAGGTTCAACGTTCTGCCAGTGACTGGCATCGCCCTCCGGAATCCCAGCAGCCTGGAACAGCAAATTCTCCGATGAAGGCAAACTTTTACCTCTCGTTCGATCAAACTCGCAGAAGAAACTATACCGACGACGTTGAATTATAGCGGGACGGGGGTGGTTTGTTTTCCCGGAATCGTTTTTCCATTTTTTTTAATAAAGGCTCGATCAGCCGAGCACTCGGTTACCTGTCTAGATGAAACGCAGCGATCTCGGCTGTGTGCCTCTCGAAGTCGGTGAAGTAGAAGTGATTCGGCAGAGTTTGCTGTTCCCGTGGAAACCTGCGGCATAAATAAATATAATTATTCGCAAATCTTATAAGCACTGTTATAAGCACTCTTGAAATTGGACGAACACACTTTTTATTTTGCAAACGTACAGATCAGATGTGATGCAGAAAGACGACGACAACGACTCGAGAACAAGCGAGGGTTTAGGAGACACGCGGTTCCCTACGCCTAGCAAACCCCCACTCCTTTCAGGATGTATTTAGATCTTTTAGGTGACAATAGATGTAGCCGATTGTTCCAATTAATTCTCAACATCTTACGCGACCCGTATTGTAGTATCGCAAGTTTTCCACTCCATGTACACGTAGATTTACCAAGGTCACAGAGGGTTCGAGGGACAGGTAATGCGTCAGGCCCTTAGCACGACCATATTGTAAGAGGGGGTTCTAAGTGAGAGTTAGGCCACAAGTCTAATCTAAAGTGGCTGATTCGATATTCTTCTCTTCGCTACGAGGTACGCACGCTCTCGTCTTTCCCGTAAACTGTCTCTTAATAACTCCTCTCAAAGAACTGTCTCAGAACTGTCCCATACGCTTCTCGACCTATCCTTCTAACTCTTTGACTACGGCAGACTTCGAAACGCACCGGTCGTAGCACACGGGTAGGAATTAATTTACAATATCCGCCGAGAACGGCAAAATTTTGGGTAGAGATGCGCCCTTCGTGTCAGAAAAGCAAACTGTGTTGAGCGCTTATATGCGCCTTCCGTGTCACAAAAGCAAAATTTCTGAGCGCGTATATGCGCCCACAGTAGCCAAGGGGTGAAGGATAGGTCTCCTTTGTTCATTGATCGCGGATCAAGCGGATCGCCGTGTCGATTTGAGACTCTAATTATCATTGCTACGTGTTGCTCACTCACGCTGTCTTATCGGTAACCAGAGCTCGCCTAATCTTATATATTCTTACAATATTTGGTCCTGTTGGGGGAGGTATTGGAAAACGCGTGCATGGTGGGAAGAAGAATATAAAAGAACGAGGACGTACTGAATTGTGAAAAGAGAGTTGTCGAAGTTAGTCGCCAGAATTGTCGTTGTTGTTAGAATTGTTCCTTATTAGATAAATCACGGGAAACACTTTTAGAATTCCTTACTACACGTGTTGACTCTACAGCGGTCCCTTGGTCACTGGCCTCGGGTCTCGACGGTTAGGATCGAGCCAGTCGGATATAAACAAAAGACGCCGGAAACGCTAACCGTCCATACGACTTCACGCTTGTATCTATATATACAGCCAACGATTCGCAGTTATATTATCAAGGCTTCACGATCCACGATATTTTTTCTAAAGAACGGTGCGAGTTGAAAAATTTTGTGCTATTAAACTGATAATATTTTTTGAACAGTAAATAAGAAATCGTATAATAATTAACCCTTTGCACTGGGCAATCTTTTCGTTACAGAAACAGTAATTAGAAGTGCAAATTAATTGTAAGACGTAGAATTATTTTACCTCGATATTCCACGCGTCGTTGGGCAATTTTAAATTCGAGATATTAATTAACAACGATCTTTAGAATCTGATTAAATGGAGGCTGAGAGTCGCCTCTCGAGTGCAAAGGGTTAACACGTAGAATTATTTAATTTCGATACCCAGCACACTGTTATATTATTTTAAAATTGGTATATTAATTAATATCGAGCTTCGAAATTTTATCAAATTGCGACTGAAGGGCGCCTCTTGAGTGCAAAGGGTTAACAGTTGCTAGCTGCGAGTAATATAATAGTATATAATAGTAATAGTATAATTAATTATATATAATTGTATATAAAAGTAATAATGTTGAGCGTTGTGATAAATTGTAATAATTCGTATCTTTATCGTTACTCATATATTCTATCACTGTTAATTTATTATTAAATAAATATATATCATCAACCAAATCCCTCCATAATATTTTCTCTATACGTTTCCCTCTCACGCGGTGGAGACAAACGGTGACCTATAATAACGCGAACGCGTGCGTGGAAGCACGCGCGATTTTTCCGGCATCGTGGACCCAAACCCTCGTTTTCCCAGAAATATCTTCCCCGTTCAAGGGCACCGACGGTATTCACCGCCCAGAGCATACCGAGCTAAGATCTTTGCGGGAAAACACAGAGGAGAAAGTAATTTCCACTTTCGAGACAATGTCGAATGGTTCGCGAAGAAACCAACCTTTCCACATATTTCCATAATTGCATCCTAATTCGTCATCTTCCTTCTCCAATTTTCGCTTTCTCCGAGCAATAAATTACAACTCGGCGTTGCTTCAATGGCTGCTGGAAATAATCGGAATTAAAGCGAAAATACAGCGGGAATTTTCGTTCTCAGCTCGCTGTGCTGCTCGAAAAATATTTTTCTCGTTCAAGGCCATGGCACGTACAGCTCCGCGACGGTTTCGAGATGTCGGAATCCAAGAGAAGACGATTTCTCGAGAAAACATAACGCTATGGAGAGAGCGGACAGGTGGAGAGAGGAAGAGAGAGGGAGAGGACGAAGAAACTGTTTCTCTTCTTGCCCCTCTCTCTCCTCGTTCCTTCGTGAAAGTCGACGGCGATAAATAAAAAAAGGACGTCTCCAGGGAATCCTTCTCGTACGTGTGCACCTTTTCTCGCGAAATATGGCAGAAGAACAGGAAGCCCAGAATTCCGTCGATACACCGACGTTGAACGAGTGCATGTTACCGAGACTCGATGGAAATGTAAATAACGGGGGAGACTTGTACGGAATCGGAGAAATATTCCTAATTTTCCGATCTCCTCGGGTTCACCCGGAAATCGCGTGCAATTTTGAATAAACCGATGCCTAATCTCGATAACCGGGCAACTTTTCGCACACTGCTGTCCCATATCCAAACTTTCACGAACTTTGAATTAAAATTCCAGGGGAACATCGAAATACCTCGGTCAAAGTTCGTGTACGTATTACGCTTTATCGATGTCAAATAATTTCCATCAACGATTCAACGCACCCTCGATCAACGCGATTTTTCTACTCTGCTCCGGGTAATTATGCCGTGAATATTATATAACCGTCGAGAGTAATTGCATCCTCCGATTGCGAGGCTAATTATCGAAGATCGAGATGAGCGATATCGATAATACCGTTTCGACACGAGGTTAAGCGAGACTGCGCCGTGTTTTACGAGATGGCTGCTCCGTTCAAAGGAGGCTCGAGGATCGAGGAGCGCGAAAAAGATGGCTGCACGGGTTCAAAGGGGAGGGTGGAATCCTGGGAGACTCCTGACCGATAAAATATTTACCCGCGATCTTCGCGAAGAGTTTACGAGCCGATTCGCATGATCCATAACGCGGCTATCGGCGAGCGGAAAGCGATAGCCCCAAGTCCCTACGAGTCCGATTTAGGGGTGGCGAAGGACGGCGAAATTGACGCGTTTCGGCGCCGAAAATTGTTGGAAGGCAACTTTATGCATTGTCGCCTTTATCTTAAAACGTTTCTGACGTTTAAAACCGATACGAGACAGTCGAGAGCTGTAATAGGTCCAGCGTTTATTCTTTTTTGATTCTCGTTGGTCAGTTGTGCGTCATTCTTTGTTGCGATCGGACAAAACGATTCGAATCTTATTTTTGCCATGGCTCCAGACGTCGGACTATAATTCCATCTCTATAATTGTATCGTGTTTCTCAATTTTGCTATTGTAAATTAAAATTACTAAATTAAAAATTAAAATTACTAAATTAAAAATTAAAATTACTAAACGCTCATCCCTTCTACCTGCTACCCTGTCATAGCACAACGACCAAGGGGTACCAACAGGTAGCACCGTAGGAACCACCGAAACGACCCAGACTTCATCATCGATACTCCGTGGGGAGGACCCCCTAAAATTCTATCTATCTCTATAATTGTATCGTGTTTCCTATTTTTCCTATTCTAAATTAAAATTACTATTTCATCGAATACCTGTATAGCGTATTTTTTAACCATAAATCTACGACAGAGCGGAAAACGCTAGTCCGAATTCCCTCTTAGAGTTGTCCGATTTAGGGGTGTCGAAGGGCGACGAAATTGGCGCGTTTCGGCGCCGAAACTGAAGAGAGCAACACCTCGTGGTGCGAAGCAAGCAAGAATATCTTAATTCTCGACGAATCGTCGAGGTGGCGAGATCGGGTTTATCGTTCTCCTCGAAATGTCAGCAAAGAAGTTCAGCGTTTTACGGCGACGCTTTATCGGCCACCTCGACGAGGGTGGAAAGGTTGCAAGACCGAGAATCGTCGTGGAAAACAAGTCGGCAAGGCAGCGAGACTTTGCTCGATATTTTTGGAGCATACAGACAAAGTCAGAAACGTCTTCCAGACGTTTAACTCGATTATGAGCGATCGCCATTGCGATGGAAGGAAATTTTCAAGCGGTTTAAAAGGAGTCTCGGTTTAGCTCCCAAAGATTCGTAGCTCGGCGAAAAAAGGAATATTCAACTTGAAGAGTGATCGACCCCCCGACTATGGAACTTTCCACCCGCCCACCAAGGGGGTGAAAACTCTGCCAAGTACCGAATTTTCGTTTCCCCGCTATCGAACGCCTGGACTTTCGTTGAAGAAAGAATGTGGAACTTTTTCCATCGAGAGAATGAACGGAGAAAGAGAAAGCAAGGTGGAATCCCGAGGTAGCCAGAGATCGAAGACCACGAAGATCGGGTAATCGAGGGTTCTCCGTGGGAAAAGGATTTTCAGTGGAAACGAAACAACGAGGAACACGGAGAGCCTCGCGTACGGAGGAACTTTTCCAAGCAGCCCGAGCTAATTAATACGACGGTCGCGCGGTAATTAGCGCGTAATTTGCATCCGATTAAAAGTTAACTGGCATCGCAAGGCTGCCAGCCAACCCGTGCCGCCTGACCTTCCAACTCCGCGGCATAATTCTGTTTACCAAAGGCTTCTTCTCCTCTCGCGAATTTTCTGCCGTCTGGCCGGTGTGGTGCGCGGAAAAGATAACCGGTATTTCGTCGGAATAATTGCGCGGAATAAGACCGGCTCGCCGCCATTTTATATTCAAATGCACCGATTCGGACGCTATTTACACCAGCGCGAATATTAACCCTTTGACTGCCGCGCTGAAATCACGTGTTTCGCTTAAGACGTCACGGGAGTGCACTGCTAGATGCAAGAATTGTTCTGGTCGTAGATTTAAAGGTTAGAAAATGAACACAGTGCTTCGCGGATTCAGTGAGACGTTAATTTTAATTAAAAATAAGGAAATTAAGGATTATAATCCAATTTATAGAGATATACGGTAGGATTGGTAAATGAGAGACACTCGTTTATTATGATAGAGAGTCTGGAACTCAGGTCTAGAGGACCCGTTAGGATTTAGCTGCCAGATGGGCCGTAGGAGGTCGGGGCTAGCAAGAGTGAACCTTCATAGGGGCTAACTCGGAGGGAGGAGTCTCCACCACCCTTGACCTTGGCGTGGAAGGAGTTTCTCCTCCTTCGAGGAGGCACTTGTCCTCTAGACGTGCTTTAAAAGGACCCGTTTTGGAAGACAGAGTTAATCAGTAGTTATTGAGTTGTCAGAGTTAGCAGTTACTAAGTTATGAGTTAAGAAGAGTCGGATGTTAGTTAAGAGTTATTAAGTGAGTGGCCAGAGTCAAGGATCGACAATTAAGAGTTAATTGTTGTTAGTTAACGCAGTCCGGGATTCTCAGAATAGTCCGATGGCTGAAAAAAGGTTCGATCTATAGCGACCAACCCTTGCGAATAGATGGATTCCTACTTGAAGAAGGTTCGAGGATTTTCTCGCAAGTCCTCGGTGAATCCTCGACCACAGGTGGGTCACGCTTGTATATTCGATCAGACAATGCGTACCATTAAAAATTTAGCTTGTTTAACCCTTTGCATTCGAGAGGTGACTCTCAGTGGCCATTTAATCAGATTCTAAAGATCTTGTATTCTATAATTCTAAAGTATCGAGGTAAAACAATTCCACGTCTTACAATTAATTTGCACTTCTTATTTACCGTTTTGAAAATATCGTCGACTTTATGGCAGGAAGTCTTCGAATTTCTATGTTTCTGTAATGAGAAGATCGCCGAGTGCAAAGGGTTAATAATTGCGAAGAATTATCGCATTGCTGAAAATGTAAATAATGGAAGTTTAATGTATATTATTAGAAAAAAGTAGGATTTATTTTATTTCATTTAAACGTCGTAAACGTAACTTTGAACTAGCAAGAATACTGCCCTGTCTGATGAAGCGGAGCATGAGTTCGAGGTATGCGTGGCAGCGAAAAATATGAAAATCGTGCGTGAACGTGTTAAATAGAAGTTCCTATGTCACCTAAGTATCCCCGTCTAAGGCAGAGCCTGCTAGAAGAAAACCTTGCTGACGAATCCACTAGCAGGTCTGGGACGAAATGCATCCCTTTCTTTAGGGATTCCTAGGTTTACGGATGCTATCTGTATACCTATTTCAAAGGACACCTGTTAAATTAACAGGTAAAGGAAACCACGTGCCTTTTTTTTTTAACGATTAGTTTAATTTAAAAACAATTATATATTGTGGTATCGCAGGATGAGTGGGTCAAGCATGTTATCTAGAGTGCGTGCGAAAGCACGGATGACCGTGAGCTAGGATCGTGTGGACGGGATGTTTATGAATGTATCGGATGAAAGTGAAGAGTGTCTTTAGGAATGCGTTTGAGTGTTTGGGCTACGTGACCCGCTGAGGGTAAGATTGCAAGGAGTGCGTGGGAGAGTGTGATTGGGAAAGAGAGAATAGGTATGAAAGAGGATAGAATGTATGGTTTTAAATAGGGATGCAAGGACGTGAGTAGGCAGTATGTAGTATGTCGTAGTACGGTGTAGTATGTTAGAGTCCGTAGTAGAATTATTAGAGAGAGAGTTGTGAAGAATTGTGTTGTTAGTTGTATTCGTGTTGTTAAGTGTAATCGTGTTATTAGTTGTAGTCGTAAGAGTTTAGTTGATAGATATCTATATTCGTAGTCTTTACCGTCACCGCACATTGTATATTATATTTTATGTCTAATAAATAGTTTTATATTATTTAACACCACCCTATCTCTACAATATTATATTAACAGTCTCAATACAAGTTAACTAAATCTCTCATCATCGTATAATTGGAGCAACCCTTCCGTCAAATTTACGGGTTCTTTAAATCTAGTGCTAATAACGTTGTCCTTCCTTATCGTTAGCGAAAATTGAGGGTGGTTCACGAACATTTCGCTTCTCCTCGAGTTTCCATTCCTCGTGTACCCTCCTAAGCGAACATTCGTCTCGTAACTATCTCCCGGACGATTATTAAAAATAAAATCGCCGGTTATGGCTCGCGAGGAACACAAGTTTCCTTCTTAGCTACTTTACTCTCGGGTCCCGAAGTTCGCGTTATTAAATTTGCCGCGGAACTCTGGCCACCGAATCCCGTGTACTCCATTATTAAAAAACACCTTTCTTTCTCTCGCATTTTACTAACAAATTTCGATAATCCCCCTCCGTCGCGCGCGTCCAAGTTCCACGAAGTTTACCCCCCGACGAGAGAGGCGCGAGCAGCGACTCTATATTAATAAGCGGGATATTTCCCCGAAAATACACCGACTCGTCCGCGAGTTGGAGTTTACATTTCGATGATTAAATTTAACTGGCGTACGCGCGTTTCGTTTAATCGGAGTGGCCAAAGTGGCAGGGCGTAGGTCAGACGTGCCCCCCGTTCGCCACTCGTCGACTAATCGAGCAGTAATAATTACCATCGACCTACATCATTAGCTCTGGCCGCAATTAGCGTTCCGCCATTCACGGTGCCGCGAATTTCAATGGAACAGGTTTTACGAGCCTCGCAAAAATCGCGGGCACTTTAGGTATATACATACGAGACTGGAGATTGCTCGCGCATGAAAATTGCACAGAGGTGTATGGAAATTTATTTACCGGGCTTCGGGGCCCGCGGAGTCGCGAGGTTGCGATGGTACAACAGCGGATAAGGGGGAACGAAGGGGGAATAATTGGAGGGCTGTTCGATTATTTGACTTTGTTGGCAGGATGAAGCTTTCCGTGTGCTGCACGATCCGGACACGTCCCTCTTAGGGGCACGATGAATTTTCGTTCGGCCCTGAACATTAGGCCTACTCGAAATTGACACTATGTCGTCCACGTTGGTGCGATTCACCACTTAAGGGTGATTCAATGGTCCTTGCTAAGGTTCACCCAAGTGGTGACTAGGTGATAACGAATAGGTGATAACTAGGTGTATACGAATCAAGGGATCATGGCAATAAGGACCTCCACTTAACTTGGGACGTTAGGTCCTAGGGCTGCAACACCTTATTTTCCTATCTTTAATTAACACTATGCCGTCTGGTAGCATCAGGTTGGACTATCGAGAAAATTCCTGTGACACCACGTATGGTATCATTGTAGGTATCATATGGTATCATACGGCATAGTGTTAAAATTACTATTTTCACTGAATGCACTGCGTTCTTTAACCTTGCATCTGCAACAAACCGTGCATCTCGCGAGGTGTCTCCGAAACATCGGCATTGGGACGAAACGATCGGTGGTTGGGGCTGTGGAAAATCCAAAGCTCGCAATCAGAGAGCCTCGAGGCTGGTGCAATAAAAGGAAGCACGGGAAGAAATAATTTGGCGGGAAGGAGGGTCGTGAGAAATTGTCCATTCGATGAATCTGTTCGTGGAGGGCGAGGTAAAAAGAGCAGAGGGAGGAGGAAGGTCGGGGGTGAGAGGGAAAGCAATGGCTGGTTCGTTTCGAGAGGAGAAAAAGAGGTGTCCTCCTTAACGTGTAACGAGAGCTTATTGCGGGATTGGTGGCGTCGGGACGCTGGCAATTTCGCCCTGGAATTCCGGCTTGCCAACCCCCCGCCATTGACACCGTACCCCTGCACTCTCGCGGCGTGTCAGGGGATGGTCCAGGCCGGAAACTTTCCCTGAAACTTATTGCCGAACTTATTACCGGAGTTTAAGCCGGCCTCGGCCACTTATCGCGGAATCTTCGGCCGACCGGAAGTTTAAAGGGCCAAGTGTGTGCACGGAAATGGTTGGAGGAGGTCGAACGGAGGAGGTGGGACAGGAAGGATAAAAAGGAGTCGCAATAAGCGTCCCGACGAGCCTCACTTGTCTCGAATTTTCTCTCCACTTCGGGATATTACGTTTTCTCTGCTTTATTCTCCCACTTCCGCTTCCTTCCTGTTCCTCCTGCTCCACCGATTCCGGCGATGGGAATTTCGGACGAGTAACGAGGAACCGACCAAGATTGCCGCGAAAAATCGCGCGAGATTGAAACATAGGGGACACGAGAGGCGGAGGGCCCGAGGGGAGCTGATTTATCGAAATGACCCAACTGCGAGCGAGCTTCTGACACGATTCCATAATTTTCCTTAATTTCCCCGGATTCGTTTACTTTCGGACCATCTATCGACTGTCTCTGATCACCGCTATATTCCGAAATATCAAAGAGGTCGAATTACCAACGAATTTTATTTTTACCCTAATTAAACTCCAGAGAGACGTGCACCAGGATCTCTTCCTCGTCTATACGAATTTAACCAGCTAGCTGTGACTGACGAGCATATTCCTCATGGAGAAGTGACAGGATTTTGTGTCGCGACGAGTATACTCGTCACGCGTAAAAAGTAGCGACCATTGGCTATTTAAATTGTAATTTTTATGAAAAATAAAACATATTCTCAAATTTCCAGATGTTTGGAATATTTTAAAGCCAGGTTGGAATTAAATAAACAAATGAAAAGTACGAATAATGTAGGATACCAATTTTGATCTAATTTTTTAACAGCCACGCTTACTCCGTGGTTGACGAGTATACTCGTCATCGCTCGATTTTCGCGACACGTATAAATGCGCGCTTTCGAAAGGGGGCGCCACAGCTAGCTGGTTAATATGACACATTATGGGTGAGAAAATGGAATAAATATAAAACTTTGGCAATAAGTAGAGTGGAGACAATATAAACGACAGTAGATGGAATTACTGGAGCGAAGGTTAATTCGAGACGAATAACAAGTTCGATTAATACCAAACACTCGACGCGGGAAAGCAATCAGTCGGCCAGCTGTTACGAAATTATTCTCACGTCCTCCTGCATCCCTCGCTCCCAAGTCGACCAAGATTCTTCGATTAAATACGAAAAGAGAGAGGAAGAGAGGAGAAAGCACGAGTCTGCGGTTTTTCCTGCCACATGGTCGACGAAGTTACGTGGATGGGATTACGAGCACAATTACATAAGTGGAGGGCCAAGTGCCTCGTGCCGTGCAAGAGCCACTACAACTGTCCTTGCCTCTCTTCCACTCAATTATCATCTCCCACTCTCTCTTTTTTCCCTTCGGAAAGCGCGATACGTCACATCCCACCATTGTCTCCCAGTTTGAGAACACTTGCGCGGAAACTGAAGCAAACGAGCATCGGGGTGGCAACTGCTAAGCCTCTTCGACCTTTCCGACACGTCCGTTCCTCCATTCGTTTCGCTAAATAATGTGATTTTAAGTACTAAGTAGCAGGTAGCTCTTCTACGACAGGGCATCCTATAACACGATTTCGCTATGACACGATTCATAAACTGCGGTAGCCCTCTTACAACTGGGCATTCTATAATACAGTTTCACTGTAACACGACCTTGTCCTATAACATCTTCCCTATTTTACCGATTGATTCCGTTGAAACTAAGATACGTCTTAACGTATCGAACGTACAAAAATTAATCTCTCGGGAGAAATGGATATATCTTTAAACTACGCGCCGAAGAGGTTCCGGGAACACGTGAAGTGTTTATTTCACGCATTAAATAAGAATTAGGGGACCAGGACGAGCTGCAATAGCATACCCTTTTTCTTCACACTAGTTTTGTCTCTTCATGCGAACAATCAGAATACATTTGATATACCTTCCTTAGAATAGAATAAAGATAGTTATTTCTTTTTACCTATAATTCCAATAAAAATTAAGTATATTTTGTAGAAGTAAACAAAAATTTGTTTTTAATAAGTTTTTGGAACGTAACCCCCCTTTTTGTACTGGCTCTGGGTCTCATACGACACGGCATTTTCTAGGAACCTATCTACCGTGTTATAGGAGGGTTACCTGTATAATATAAACGAAAAAAGACCCGAGGATAATGAGTGAAAAATGAAAAACTAACGAAGATTAAACGGCGAGAATTAGGGTCCCTTTAATCGCTCTCTAAATTATCCTTCAACCCAATTGGTTCTCAAAGAGACATTTCTCGATGGCTCGTTATTAATAGATTCTTTCGAATAGTCGTTTATAAATGTCGGATATTTTCCGACTTTCCTTCGTTATTAGTTTTTCCAGCTCGCAAGTTGGAAGCTGGATACGAGTTGTTTCTCGTTTACGGGTCAATTACCGGGACAGGATGTCGCGGGGAACCGATGTTTCGACGTTAATTTCTCGTTCTTATCGACGTGGTACCTGGAATCCAGCAGGTCCCGAGAGATCGCGACGAAAAGCTACGTCATGGCCAAACTGGCGAAGTAATTTCGCGCTGGCTGCGACCTCGAAATACCAAACTTTCCTCGCCCTATCTTCGAGTCCATTGCACCCCCTTTCGCAATCCTAAGAAGCCTAATTTCCTCTAGTTGCTTCTTAATTGCAGCCGTCCTCCCCATCCCCCACTCCTTCTCCCAGAAATAAATCGTTGCGAAACGCAGCGGAATTTAGACCGAGGGTGTTAATAAATTTTTCCCGAATCGCGACGGTCGTCGTGTCTGGAAATCATTTTCCCAGCGACATTCCCAGGGACAAGGATCGAATTTCGCGAGCCTCCAGAACGATTTTTCTCCGATAAAATGGATTACAAGTTTGATATATTCCCGCGCTGCAACGGCGAGCAGACGTTCCCCTGCAACGACTTATAAGTTCGGGGTGGTTGAACTTCGGGGGATTAAACGGTGTATAACTCGTGCCCAGAGCATTCCCGCAAGTTTAGCGATCAAATAAATTGTTAATCCCCGGGAACTAACATCCGATTTGGACGGAATTAAACGCGTCCGCTCGATTTTATCTCGCCGAAGACGCGTTTCGCGGATTCGATTATCGTCGAAATAATCCTTGGTAAATCGTATCCCAAGGCACCCAACTTTCCCCTCCCTCCTCTTATCTTCATCCCCCGAGTTCCGAGGCTGCATTCGTTACGCTAAGCAGTGCATTTCACCTCTTTGAATGCCAGTTGTAACTCACGCTCACCGGAGATAAGCGGACAGCTTTCGGGAAACTCGTTGCTCCACCGATCAGATGTGTACGCGATGCAAATGGATTTTTGCGAGATTAACGCGTTAAGTGCCCAGCCCGGTTTGCTTGCCGTTCCGTTCAGGACCTAGACTCGTCGTCAAGTCACCAACAGCTGGCTAAGTGTTCATAAAACTTGGAAATAATGTAGCAATTGTTATAACAGGAATTTCTAAACTTTAGGCCCAAAGATGACGAAGAATTTAACACCAAAATTTAGCATCTTTTGGTCCTAGTCTGGGTCGGTCTTTGGGGACCAACATGGCACTTAACGCGTTAGAAGGGGGTATCGAGAGTCGTTGAAGACTCGTTGGTGACTCGTTGATGAAATTTTCCTCACCTCATGGGCTTGAAGAGCGCCTGCATGTTGGAGAAATTGATCTGCAGCTTCAGCTGTGTGCCACCCTCCTTCTGGACTGTGAACAAAAAGGCGGGAAATCAAAGATAAATTAATCTTCTCTATCAAATAATAAACAGCGGCATCGGCTTTGACGAGGTGAATGAGTGTATGGATCGCATGGAAGCGTTTGGGCGACTCCTTGAAAAGTAAGAAGTAGAGAACGGCGGTATCGGGTGTTTGGTGCAAAAAGAACAAATGACAGCGGCAAATCCTGTTGTCGGAATGTCTGTAGAATGATTGAGAGAGAAAGCGTGTGTATAGAATGGGATAGATCTGGCTTTAAATAGAGATGCAAGGGCACGAGGCAAGCAGACGGGGTGCAGTTGAGACGTTGAGTGTTATAATTGAGAAGAACCTGGTGTATGATGTCAATTAAATAAACTTGCTTCGGTATTAAAGAGAGTTGTTCTTTATTAGACACGCAGATTTTGGTCTGCATAGGATCAATATAGCTAAAAATTCTACAATAATTTAATCGGTGCTCTTATATACCCCGTGTACGTCGAGAGCACCCGCGAATTCGTTTACGAGTGACAGGGATCAGAATAAAGCCGACAGCTTGGGAAAATTAGGCCGAGAAGATGGGACGGTGGAAAAACAAGGGTTTCTCCGAAGATGGCGTTGAAAAGTTATCTGGGAGGTTAAAATAGGGTAAATTCGATTTAATGGAAAGTTGGTGGAAATAATTTCATGGCTGCATGACAGGAGAGAAAACGGCGCGCAGCTCGGGCGGGTGAACGGGAAAAATTTCTTGGCAGAGACGCACGGAGTGATATCGATCGTGCGTCGTCCACTGTGTCAATTTCATAAATGATATATGCCTAATTTAGGTGCCAGCCGTCCGGGTTACCCGCGGTCAATTTATCATACAGGACAATTAATCGTCGACCTGCTGTCGCGTCGCTGGAATTATTGACTCGAACTACTTAGACCTCGTGCTCGGGCCTGAAACCGCTGCTTACACGATGGGGGCCAATTTAGCCTTATTTTTCTTCCATCAACCCGACCGTACGATAATTCCATCGTTGCTAGATCGATTTCTCCATTTTCCTCTAATTATCCGTACGCTCGAATGCCTCGCGGATCCTTAATACGGCGAGCGTAAACGCGAGGTCATGGCGGGAGCGAGAGTTAAAAATAAAACGCGTTTACGGGCAATTAGAACTGACATTGAACCGCAGAGAACGATGTTATGCAATGCGAGGAACGACAGTGCTCTGCTGCATACTTTATTATCGCGGTTACACGACCAAGAGGCGAGACTTCGCCGCGTATTTCGATCACCGATTTCCCGGAAGCGGCTGAATCCGTGTCAGACGCCGCTCTACACGCCGGATACCCATCGATTTTCGAACCCGACCGTAGGGTAGCTTCCCCTTGAACTCCAGCAAAGTTCAAAGGTCGCTTCGGGGAAAAACCGAGAGTTCGGAAGCGCGAAACTCGGCGAGATTTCGGTTATCGCCCTGCTTCATCCACCAGCCTTTAATTTCTTTGTTTACCTGCCGAGGGTGGACAGCGAATACATCTGTATCGTCATATATATATATACAAAGATTTTTGTGTAACGAATGAAACGAACGAAAGAAAAATTTTAAAGCCATATTGAAAAGGTACGTCAATGGTATTAGGTAGGTCGAGAAATTTATTAATTTATTAATTTAATGGGATGTCCAATTCTAATAATATTTGGGGGGAATACGTAAATCTATTACTAGATTAGTCGGTTAATAAAAAATATTAGAATTTTTTAAAATTCTTGCCTGCAAATGAGAATATTAGATCAGGGCTCTAGAGAGGTTAACACAGGCTTGGTAAACGGGTAGTTATTATTTCCTGTAATTAATTTTATTTTCCGGATGTCTATAGTTACTTGCAAATGTAGTGCAGTGCATGTGTGATTATATAAACAGTGTCAATACGATTTCTAATTACTTTTTGGGTGAAAATATGTAAATCTATTACTAGACTAGTCGGTTAATAAAAAATATTAAAATTTTTTAAAATTCTTCCTGTCAAATGAGAATATTAGATCAGGGCTCTAGAGAGGTTAACATAGCCTTGGTAAACGAGTTATTATTACTTCCTGTAATTAATTTTATTTTACAACTGTAGATAGTTACTTGCAAAAATAGTGCAGAGCATGTGTGATTATATAAACAGCGTGATTGCGATTTCTAATTATTTTTTGGAGGGAGATATGTAAATCTATTATTATACTAGTCAGTTAATGAAAAATATTAAAATTTTTTTGAATTTTTGCTTTCAAATGTGGATATTAAATCAGAGCTCTGGAAAGGTTAACATAGGCTTGTTAAGCGGGTTATTATTACTTTCTGTAATTAATTTTATTTTACAACTGTAGATTACTTGCAAAAATATTGTAGACCACGTGTGTTTATATAAACAGCGTGAATGCGATTTCTAATTATTTTTTGTGTGAAAATATGTAAATCTATTACTAGACTAGTCGGTTAATAAAAAATATTACAATTTTTGAAAATTCTTCCTGTCAAATGAGAATATTAGATCAGGGCTCTAGAGAGGTTAACACAGGCTTGGTAAACGGGTAGTTATTATTTCCTGTAATTAATTTTATTTTCCGGATGTATATAGTTACTTGCAAATGAAGTGCAGTGCATGTGTGATTATATAAACAGTGTCAATATGATTTCTAATTACTTTTTGGGTGAAAATATGTAAATCTATTACTAGACTAGTCGGTAAATAAAAAATAATAAAATTTTTTAAAATTCTTCCTGTCAAATGAGAATATTAGATCAGAGCTATAGAGAGGTTAACACAGGTTTACTAAGCGGGTTATTATTATTTCCTGTAATTAATTTTATTTTACGAGTGGAGATAATTATTTGCAAAAATAGTACAGTGCACGTGTGTTTATACAAACAGGGTGAATTTTCGCGAGGAGAGAATGGAGAGTTATTAGTCGAAAGCATGGAGCTGCTATCGAAATAAGTTTTCAACGTATCGAACGACGAAACCCACTCTTCGTGTAATTTAATTATTGTCTAGCAAGTTGGATCGAGCTGCTTTGTTACCAAGACACCGGAGGATCGTCTTTATTCCGTCCTCCCCCCTGATCGGCGATCTAATTTCCCTCGGCAGCTCGATACCGCT
This sequence comes from Eufriesea mexicana, assembly GCF_001483705.2. Classification (NCBI taxonomy): domain Eukaryota; kingdom Metazoa; phylum Arthropoda; class Insecta; order Hymenoptera; family Apidae; genus Eufriesea; species Eufriesea mexicana. The sequence continues at coordinate 397,547 of NW_016915711.1, read as the reverse complement.
TAATAATTGCATCCCCGTCGACCAGCCACTGCTTGCCACTGATTTAACTTCCTCCCGTTGCCTCTGCCTCGCGATTTGTTCAACAAACTATCCTCCAATACTATCAAAATTACATCGATCCATTCGTCTTCGTCGAGGCAAACTTTCCAGGCTCTCGCGAATCGCTGCGACTCGAAATTCGTCGAATTTCTCACCGACTCGTCCTACCTACCAGCTTCGATCCTCGATCAAACCTTTTCCAAAATAACTCTTTCATTTTACTTTTATTTTATCATAAATTATAAATTTTATTATTTTTTTATCATCATAAATATAATTTTTATTTAACTATTATTTAATTTTTATTTAACTTTTATTGAATTTTAATTTAATTTTTATATAATTTTTATTTTATTACAAATATCCCTATTTTCTCGATTTCAAATGGAAAAAGAAAGGATTACGAATTATTTAAAATTCTAAGGACAAAGAAAACAAAATGGGGACTTACAGTGATCGATCCTGGACGGATTAAGAGGTAAGACAAAGCTTCGATCTTCGATTAAGCCTTTGCCAAAATAACTCTTTTATTTTACTTTTCTTCTCCTGATTTTGAATACGAAAAACAGAGAATTTCGTAAATTACGAATTACTTAAAATTCGAAAGATAAAGGAAAGACAAAATGGAGACTTCTAGACTCGATTACTATAATCCACGATCCTCCTGATCTCGGATAGAAAAATGGAGAATTTCGTAAATTAAGAAATATTAAAAATTCCATGCGCAAAGGGAATAAAATGGAGACTCCAAAACTCGATTATTATAAACTACGATCCTCCTGATCTCGGATAGGAAAATGGAGAATTTCGTAAATTAAGAATTATTAAAAATTCCAAGCGCAAAGGGAATAAAATGGAGACTCCTAAACTCGATTATTATAAACTACGGTCCTCCTGATCCCGGATAGAAAAATGGAGAATTTCGTAAATTAGAAATTACCGAAAATTCCAAGCTCGAAAGGGGAACAAAATGGAGACATCCAGAGATCGATCTTGGACTGGCGAAAACGCGGAGAAGGGAAGGAAAGAAAGGTAAAAGAGACAAGCTCGCGATGAAAAGCTACACGCGTGGAGAGTATAAATAATCGAAGAGAAGCCGACATAATGATCGAGCCGGAAATTGCGCGTACAACCTCGTGCCAGGTCTAATTTTAAAACGTTACGCTCGAAAAGTCCACGAGAGCCGATCTTTCTATCCTTGCCTCTCTCCTCCGTGTCTGTTCCCCTCTTTCCATGGGATCGGACGATCGCTCGGCATTGTTAGTCAATGAACCGCGTAGTAGCAATTACTAAGCACAAAGCCACGGTCACAATAACACCGGTTAATTGTCTGGCTTCATGGGCCGGAGAGAAATTAATTCCAACAGAGAAGATTATTGCGCCGCCGTTTCCAGATTAATTTTATGCCAGCTCGTCTAATTCCCTCTTCCCCGCTCTCTGCTCGTTTCATTTGTTGCGTCGGCTTCGTTAGCTCCCTCACTCGCGACGATCAAACCGACGGCAATATGCGTCCTCTGTCACGGTTCCGTTCCCCATCGAATATACCATAATCACGGGCCCAGGAATGGAGATACAAAGACAATTAGCCGATTGGATCGCGGTTTCGTGGTTCGTTTTTCTCTACAATGGTCTACTATCCTACTCCAATTTACTAGAAAATTGTCAATTTTTGGAAGACACTTGTTGTATACCCGAAAAATGTGTAGAATTTAAGAAGATGGACAATCTTGACTGCCTCTGAAAATAGGTAATGTTCGGGAATTTTTTTAAGGGGGAATCAGTGGGGAAAAAAATTCGGGATTTTTGGTTTTAATTTAGGTACCCCTTCAATGCATTGCTGAATTTTTTCCAAACGAAATATTGCGAAATAATAGAGATACTCGCCATTTTATGAAGCCCCGTTTCTTCGCGGACTCTCAATACCGAGAACATCGAATATACCATAATCATGAGCCCAGAAATGGAGATACAAAGACAATTAGCCGATTGGATCGCGGTATCGCGGTTCGTTTTTCTCTACAATGATCTATCCTACTCCAATTTACTAGAAAATTGTCAATTTTTGGAAGACACTTGTTGTATACCCGAAAAATGTGTAGAATTTAAGAAGATGGACGATCTTCACGGCCTCCGAAGATAGGAAATGTTTGGGAATTTTTTTAAGGGGTAATCGGTGGGAGAAAAAATTCGGGATTTTTGGTTTTAATTTAGGTACCTCTTCAATGCATTGCTGAATTTTTTCCAAACGAAATATCGGAGATACTCGCCATTTTATGAAGTCCCGTTTCTTCGCGGACTCTCAATACCGAGAACATCGAATATACCATAATCATGAGCCCAGAAATGGAGATACAAAGACAATTAGCCGATTGGATCGCGGTTTCGCGGTTCGTTTTTCTCTACAATGATCTACTATCCTACTCCAATTTACTAGAAAATCGTCAATTTTTGGAAGACACCTGTTTTCTATCCGAAAAAGATATACAATTTAGGAAGATAGACGATCTTGACCGCCTCTGAAGATAGGTAATATTCGAGAATTTTTTTAAGGGGGAATCAGTGGGAGAAAAAATTCGGGATTTTTGATTTCACTTTAAGTATCTCTTGAATATAGAGCTGAATTTTTTCCAAACGAAATATTGCGAAATATCAGAGATACTCGCCATTTTATGGAGTCCTGTTTCTTCGCGGACTTTCAATACTGATTGTGAGAAGAACAGAGAGCATTCGAAGCGAAGAATATAGCAGCAATTTTATACAAAATTGTCCTTTTCATAGTAGAAATCGTCTCTGAACATTTAGAAATCATCGTTGTACCAGCTTCCAATCGTAAGAAAATTGGGATTTTCTAAGAAAGAAAAATACCAGATTCCTTCGGGCTGCAAGGTACCTACCTCCTTAGCGAGGTTTAATTTATTAACTAAACGGAATTGTTCTTCGAATCCGCTATTTCCGCGGAGATTTTCGCGAGACCCATCGTATCGGCGGAGAAGCGAGGGAAGGAAGAAAAAGGTCGATTTATTTTGAGCCACGCGAAATTTAATAAAGGTCCACGTACAGGCTGCCGGCTTACCATCTATTATTTCGCCGTAGGAAAAATTCCAGGCACGATTTGCGTGCACTGTCGCTCGAAAATTTATATTACACGTTCGATCGTGTAGTATTACGCGAGTGGAAGGAGCGTCGGTGTCGAAGAATTTCGATTATCATGCGCTTCGTCAGACTGGGTCGAAGGTCTGGCCAGTGACGTCCGATTCCACTTAAGGCGCTAATTTTCATTTGCAGAAAATAGCGCGTACAAATGCTAACGTTTGAGAGTGAACGCAAGGGAACACTTGGACCTACCTAGTTGACGATGGCCAATAAACAGGAGCCTGGGGTCCAGGTCGAATGTTCAGGGTGACGTCTGGAGTGCACGTGGAAGGACGAGTGACCGTGCGCGAGGAATATTTACGACTGTATCGAGTGCAAACAAGGAGGGAAAATTAGGAATGGGTCCCATGGAGGGCCCAAGTCGCGAGGGGGTAAGTGAACGAGAAAGAAAGCACGAGTAGGGAAGAGTAGAGACAGTAGGTTTAACCCTTTCGCTACGGACGCATTCTCCGACACTCTACTACTCCCGCTCCAAAAGTGTCTCTCTCGAGTCATTTTGTCAGCTTGAAATCTTATGGAGTAAAACAAGTGGAAACGCTCGCGATGGGTAAGATAATGAAGATAACATATACACTCTGCTCGCGAAACTTCACGAGTGACTTGAGTCACCGTTCATAGCGAAAGGGTTAAATAAGGGTGCAAGGGCGTGAAACGGGACAATTCTTTGAGAGAGTAAGCGTGAGAATTATTGACATTGGAATTAGTTCGCAATAAATTAGATATTTGTAGGAATTTTCTTTAATAGCTCGCTTTTCCTACGAAATAACTATTATATATCTCTTCACACACTGACGACCACATTTTAACACTAGATTTACGAAACCCGATGGGTTGCTCCAATTATACGATGGTAACAGATTTAGTTAACTTATATTGTGATTGTTTCTAAATTAAACTAATCGTTAAAAAAAGAAGAGACACGTGGTTTCCTTTATCTGTCAATTTGACAGGTATCAAATATGTAGAAATAGGTATACAGATAGAGTGCGTAAATCTAGTGTTAACCAACTTCGCAACTGCCTAACCTAACCTAACCAATTTCGTAACTGCCTAGTAACTCCTTAATAACTGACTCTTTCTCCAGAACGGGCCCTTTTAAAGATCGTGCCCGTAGCGAATCTCTCTTGTTTCATAGCCGTCAGTCTATGTATAAGCTAATTGTATTCTATTAAGAAGCAAACAACACTATTTTAGCCAATCCACCCAAACGCGATCCTAGATAAATATTCCAATAAACCTAACCGACCTACTCGTGGCATCGCTATATCGGACGTGCTACCCTAGTTTTCACGGGAAGGAGAGAAAAACATGGAGAACTCACCGACATGGACGACAGGCTTCGTGGCGATTTCGTGCAACAATTGGTCCACGTACTTGGAGTTCTCCGGGTACAGTTCGGTCCTGGATATCTGCAGATGGAACTTCTCCAGGGTCGAACTGTTCTTCCTGAAAGCAGACGAACGCTATATTAATCCGCGTGTAATCGGTACAGTATCGGTATAAGTAGAAAGTGGCAGGGGACGCAAGGGCTCGTGGAGAATCGTGGAGGCTCTCCAGATCTCGAATGTCAGAGATGTCACGGTTACACGCGTTGCAATCGGAGAAACGCGGTTCGTGGGCTCTTAAAATGCATGGAACGCCGTCGAAGAGTGTGACCCCTCGTTTCGAGCACTCCCATGCTGCCTGATAGGCCATCTCATGGCGGAGGACGGTGTTTCCCATGGCGGTACGTGAACGCCGTTAAAGGGTGCTTCTGGACTTATCTCCGGCTAGAAGGGTTTAGTCGCGAATGCGTGACACGTGTCCACGATAACGTAGACTCCTCTAGAATCGTCCCTGTGGCCCTCTCGCAGCTGTCTGCCTCCTCTCAGGTAAGTTCGCGGCAATCCGAGTTCGAATTCGTGTTCTCCGCGATTTTTCTGTCCCTTGTTTGCGTTAGTTCGCGCGAAGCAGACGTTGCTTTTCGCGCTTTTAATGCATTTAACGCTTTTAAGGCTTCCGAGTTGTCCTTTTGTTCGCCTCGGCTCCCGGAACGGGGGACGAGGGACGCAGAAGGGGCGCGGAAGAGGGGTGAAGGAAAGGGCTTGTTTCACGACGGTTGATCCACCGTTTCAGCAGAAAATCCTCACCTCAACCCTCTCTCTTCCGAGACGAAAGGAAGCGGCAGGATGGCCGAGCCATTCCTCGAGACTTGCATACTGATCACTCGACGACGTCGCGTTCGATCTTGCTGAATTATATCAGGAATCAAACGAATGGGCCAACTTGCCAGAGACGCTGTTTTCCAGCCATCCTCGGAAAGTTCCCGCGATTTATGGTCGTCTGCAGCTTTTTTCATCGCGGATGAGCAGAGCTTATTTTCTCGGAGCGCACGTGAAAACGCTAGGGTCTGTTAAATTGAAAGTTTGGCCAGATTTCTGGGAAAACAAATCCCCCGTGATCCCGGGGAAAAATACCGCGGTATTTGCATACTCCCGTGTGTCCATGCGCACGTGTAAGGGGAGAGAAAGAGAGAGGGGACTCGATTCTAATGAGTGTAACTCTCGGTGCCTGCTTTACTTAATTCTTCTTTATACGATACACGTCGCTCTCTTCTCTCGCGTAAGACTCCTCGATTCGATCCTCGAGCTTTTTAACACCCCTTTTAACACCCCTTGAACTACGCTGAAACCCGGAAAAAGGTCGTGCCAAACCCGTGTGCCTGAATAGTCGGGGAAGGAGCCGAATTTGAAACACGATATTTTACGATTAAGTGCGAGATAGCCGCGAGCCCATTCGAGATATTCATACTTGGCCCAAGAGTAAGATCACGAGTTAGACTCGTGACATTCATGTTTGACCCGAAACATCGATCACGAGTCAGACTCGTGATATTCAAGTTTGGCCCAAAATGTCGATCACGAGTCAGACTCGTGATAATCAAGTGTGGCCTAAAATTTTCATCACGAGTCAGACTCGTGAAAATAGTGCAAGGGGTTGAAGATGGGCCTGCTTTGTTAAGTCGTCGCGAATATCAAGCGGAGACCCCTGTTTCCACTGCTACGTTCTCGTCGCCTTATCGATAACAGAAGCTCGCGTAATCGAACATACTCTTACACACGGGACTATTGCATCGTGGGAAAGCTGATAATTTTCCCTAATATCTCAGTGGAGTCGAAGAATCGGGTCACGAAAGTTCCCTGTCGTCTCGAGTCCGATGAAGTTGCCCGGGATATTGAAATCAGTTCCTTCCGGAATGAACACGATTTACGTCGAAAACACCTGACAGCCTCCGCTTTCCCAACTCCCAAAGTGGAAATCTCGATCCTCTCTCTCTCTCACCCAGCAACGGGGCCCCATTACCGTAGAAAGATCCCACAATCGTGGCTGTCACGATCGTAAGCAACCGCCGATAAAAGTATCTCTAAGAGAAAATCTTCGAAGAATTGCACGCGCGTGGACAAGGACGAATCTGCTCGCGAAATCTTGAATTTCTCGCCATTTTCCATCCCGCCGCTCGTTCCTCGTCGGACACGCCGAAATTACGTTCCCGTTCGACATCGGATTCAACGGCGCGCAATTGCAATAAAACACTCGAAGGCAGTTCGTAAGCAACGAGAACGGGAAAATATTCGCAGAATTGCATACAGGATGGCTCGCGATTCGGACACTCGTAAATTGCGTCGGAATCCGGCACGGAATAACGAGCTTCAGGGGCGGTCGTAAAAGTTGTTTTTCCCGAAAACTTTATCAGCCATCACGGTCAGTCGCGGCTCGATCTAACGAGATTAATCAACGAGCTAATTGTCAACTTAATCATCCCGCGTCTCTGTCCCTCTCCCGCTCGTTTGTCCATTCGCGTCGCGGAGTTGCGTGCTTTTCGCGAAATTTTTCTCAGCCTGGGACAATGCGGGACTCGTATCTAGATTTTCGAAATGGGCAAGAATCGCGAAGGCCAGTGGTTTGTCTCGGTTCACGGAATCGATCTCGTCACGATGATTCGCGGAGCTAACCATTGTCATCGTTTCGCGATTGCTGTGTTATTAATTCGCACGAAGATAGAAGAGGAGCAGGATGGACAAAGGGGTTTGTGAAACGAGCAGATCTCAGTGAGGCGAATCTCGAGGAGCTTCTTAGAGGCGAATCGACTTCGTGGAAGGAGCACTGACAAGGGCGTGGATTCTCGCGACACCTTAATTAAGCAACTTCTGAGGTGTTCGAAGGTGCCTGAATTAATTGGCTGAAACCTTCGTGTACGGCATATATTACAGGCCCCGTATCATCTTTAAGTCATCCGAGGGTATGGTGCGTTCGAGAAAAGAATTTCGTTGACGCTCCCTCGATTAGAGGCAGTGACCGCTATTGGCAGAATGTTGACGAAGATCATCGAGTGGGATAGGATATGGCAGTGTGAAGCCGATTTTATCAACGACCGAAATGCATTAATGAATCAGGAGTCAAACATGAGTCAACGGGTGCCTCTTATCATCTCTTCAAACCTTTTCCTATTACAAATCCAAATCCGTGACAAGTCATTCGAAAGAAAACTAAGTCCATTGACAGCCAATCCTGAGTCAACCAATATTTCTATCTCCGAAGTGCACTAATGACTCAGGAGTCAACGTATATCATCTTACCACTTCTTCAAACCTTTTCCTATTACAAATCCCAAATCTGTGACAAGTCATTCGAAAGAAAACTAAGTCCATTGACAGCCAATCCCGAGTCAACCAATATTTCTATCTCCGAAGTGCACTAATGACTCAGGAGTGAACGGATATCATCTTACCACCTCTTCAAACCTTTTTCTATTACAAATCCCAAATCCGTGACAAGTCATTCGAAAGAAAACTAAGTCCATTGACAGCCAATCCTGAGTCAATCAATATTTCAACGTCCAAAGTGCACTAATGAATCAGGAGTCTACCCTAAGTCAATGGGTGCCTCTTATCATCTCTTCAAACCTGTGACAAGTCATTCGAAACGAACCAAAGTCCATCGATAGCCAATCCTGTGTCAATATTTCCATAAAACATACCCCTTCCCTAACATACAGTTCCACATATATATATCCACACCAGGCCACGAATAAAGAGCATTCTGCACAGTACAACACCCTGTTATACCTTCGCAAGACCTTCCATGACTATACGTAATTATCCGCGATAGTCCCTATTCGAGAATTGGCAGAACGTCCTTCTCCTTACATCACAGTAATTGTCCCGTGACAGCCGCATCGCCATTAGTTTTCCGTCTCTCGATAACTTCGAAGACTACCCAGATGCTGTCATATCCTATCTAACTCGCTCTCTCTATGACTTACCAATAGTCTTCATCGCTATTTTCGGTGAACAGTGTTCAACACCTGTGATGCCAACGGAGCCAGTCAGTCTCGAGGATGTAAACACTCCGTGTCATCTTTCCTCGAACGTACAATACCAGCGATCGATCTCGATCCTTTTTCCACGCAGGAAAATCACCGAGAAGATCGCGCGTGCGAATTCCTGTGTCGTCCCACGCGTAATTTCGCGTCTGCAGATTTAATCGTTGCCACCCGGGAGCTAAAGTACCTGCGAGGTGTTTCGAGGATCTTCGAGGGCGACTCGAGGCCTCGAGCTTCATTTGCTCCCTCGCGGGAGAAAAATGAGACGGGAAATTAGCCTTTGGAGGAGCAGCGGGAGGAAGAAGAAGGAGAGGAAGATTGATGAAGAGATCGGTTGACTTTCGGTTGGACACGGTGATCACGAAACGACCTCTGTCATGCTAATCTCCTTTGTCCAGTCCGTGATTAATTCCAAGGACCGTCGTGTGCTGTTTTATAAATAACAGAGAGCACGAAGAACATATTAATGCGCTTATGATTCACTCCGATAACGTGGCCAATCTGCGAAGGTCCGGTCGAACGGTCACCAACGCTGACTAATTTCCCGGTTTCGTGGAAATTCGTCATCGTGCCGCGGTTTATTTTCCGCCTTCCGCGCGATTCTTAGCCGCGAAGCGAGAGACACGGAAGCAATTTGGCTTTGCATACGCTAATTAACGTAATCCCGCGAACTGGGACTGGCGTGCGGGAACGGTGCATTAGACTTCTATGAGCATGTAATTAGATCGCGCGTTTGCGTAAGCACCGGACTGTTCTTCCCTGATTTCTTGACAGCAGCAGCCGCGATCGCTCTCGATGCAGCGGTTCCGTGCGATGAGGCGCGAAGAATGGAAGGAAATCGGTGACATTTAGCCGAGAAAATGTTTTAAAACGTCGCGACGCGGGAAGAAGGATTCAGCCCTGGGTCGAACAATGGCAGGGTTCGTAGAAACTGTGTCACGGTATCTCGATTTTTCCTTCGCTGCAAACCTGCGTTTCCCGGCCACGTTGTTCCACCTAATCCATGCGTGTGCCTCCATTCCGCGTAGATGCGTTTAATATGCGCGTTGCCGGCCGTGTATCGTCGAGGATTAAACTCCATGCTAGGCCAAAGCGTCGGATTACTCGTGGAACTGCACCGAGCTCGCATGGTCACTGTATCTCGTCAAAACTCGACAGGATCAGCCTGTCAAACCAGCTCGTCGCGTTTCCCACAGTTTCCAAGGTTCTCCGGAGTCCGGGACACGACATCGCGCGAGTCGCGGAGGGAAAGGCTAATTTCGCTAATTAGAGGAGTTGGGAAGAGTACCACCGGATCGTGGATGACGATTCGATGGAAGCCGATCGAAGACTCACGAAACACCCCCGTCCGTAGGGTGTACCTTAGTCGCGGGTAATTTCGCAGGAAACGAGGGACGGACGATCGTCTTAGCGTTCTCCGGAGATAACCGGTGCTGCTCCCCTGGATTCTGTTTCCAATTATCCCCAAGGCGATCCTCGCGTCTAGACGAGGCTTTAATTCATAATACGATTGGACGGAGACGGATCGGAATCATCCTGGAGGATGTCCCTGCGTCTTTGATAATCGGATATCAGCAGCGGATGAGCGAGGACCGCGTGGATTCGTTAGCGGGATTAATCGTAATTTATCTTTGAAACTGTTGCCTCTGCGCAGGCAATCGCTCGGAGAGTATCGGGCGAATCACGCGGATACGCGGATATTCGAGGAATAGATAAGCGAGGTTATTCTTAAATTAATCTACGCACTCGTTCGACGAGAGGTCCGCGAGAACGCGGCGACATTGAAATATAGCTAGCCCCGCGAATCGATCAAAATGACAAGTGTTTGATACAGGAGCTGGCGACCTGGAACGAGTACCCACGCGGAGCACACGTAGGTGACGTTAATTAGAAGTAACACGACGAGAATAAATAGGCGTATACAACCATGTGCGTTGCAAGCCCTGAGAGAGTCTTTGACACGAATTGTGCCGGAAGCTACTGCTGCCGATAAGTTATTTTCCGACTAGTTCGACGATTTTTATTTAATAAAAGGAAAAATGAGGAGAAGGAAATGCATATATGTATTAACAAAGATCCATCGACGAAGGTGAAGCAATTTTCCGTCGACGATGCCTGTGTAAAGATTAAGAATCGGTAGCACAGGGTGCTGCATCAGCATCCGATGTTAATTATTTTCTTTTAACCCGGCGAACGCTATTTTTCGACTAGTTCGACGATTTTAATATAAAAGGAAAAGAAAGAAATGCATAAATACGAAAACAAAGATCCATCGTCGAATGTGAAACAATGTTTCCTCTACGATATCTCTGTAAAGATAAGATAATCGGTAGCACAGGGAGCCGCGTCAGCGTCCGGTGTTAATTATTTCCTGTTAACCCGGTAAGTGTCATTTCTTGAATAGTTCGACAATTTTAATTTGAAAAAGAAAAAGAAAAATGGACAGAAATGCATAAATAAATAAATAAAAATCCATCGTTGAAGGTGAAGCAATTTTTGCTCTACGATACCTCTCTATAAAGATACAGAATTGGTAATACAGGGAATCGCATCAATATCCGGTGTTAATTATTTCCTGTTAACCCGGTAAATGTCATTTCCAGATTAGTTCTACAATTACTATAATTTTAATTTGAAAATAAGATGGAAAGAAATACATAAATAGATGAACAAAGGTCTATCGACGAAGGTGAAGCAATTTTTCCTCTATGATACCTCTTTATAAAGATAGCGAATCGGTAGCACAGGGAATCGCATCAATACCCGGTGTTAATTATATCCTGTTAACCCGGTAAATGTCATTTTACGATTAATTCTACAATTACTAGAATTGTAATTTGAAAAAAAATGGAAAGAAATACATAAATAGATAAATAAAGGTTCATCGACGAAGATGAAGCAATTTTTCCTCTACGATACCTCTGTTAAAATAGAGTATCGGTAGCATAAAGTGCTGCATCGGTGTCCGGTGTTAATTATTTCCTTTTAACCCGGTAAATGTCATTTCCCGACTAGTTCGACGATATTAATTTAAAAAGCAACAGAAATGTATAAATACATAAACAAAGGTCTATCGACGAAGATGAAGCAATTTTTCCTCTACGATACCTCTGTTAAAATAGAGTATCGGTAGCATAAAGTGCCGCATCGGTGTCCGGTGTTAATTATTTCCTTTTAACCCGGTAGATATAATTTCCCGACCAGTTCGACGATATTAATTTAAAAGGAAACAGAAATGTATAAATACATAAAGAAATATCCGTCGTCGAAGGTGAAGCAATTTTTCCTCTACGATACTTCTCTATAAAGATACGGAATCCCTATCACAGGGAGCCGCATCAACGTCCGGTGTTAATTATTTCCTTTTAACCCGGTAAACCAATTTCCAATCGACCAGATATGAAAAAGGAAAATGGAGGAAAGGAGATATACGGATGGCGCAGACGTTGGTCGCGGGTCGGTGATGATTTTTGGCCAGTGGTGTGAAAATCGATAGGCGGAACCGACGGCCACTGCACATATTGGCCAGCCGGCAATTGATGAGATCGTTAAAGTAGGCACACCGTGTATATCTAGTTGGGGTTTCATACAATTCCTGCAAGTGTACACGAGCCGTGTACGTGTACCCGGTCGCGCGTCCCTGTGTGCACAGGTCAGAATGCACACAGTCTGCCTCAATATGCAGTGATCACTAATGCAATTTCATGGCGCATGCACGTGCAGTAACGAAGGCTTAGGTCACGCTTTCATATACACTGACTGATTACGTCTTGCTTGTAGACGTGCACTCGTGTAACTAGGCTGTCCGAGTGTCGTTTTATGAAAACGATTCCACGCGGTATCCAACCGGCCTGCACCTGTATTAATCAACTTCCTTCTTCAATTTCGCCCATCCGCGCCCGATTTCAAAGCGTCTACGCAACTACCGTCGATAATTCCGTGACAAGTTTCGCAGATGTAGGTCCCCAAACACTATATATCCTTCATGAAGAGAGAGAGAGAGGAAGTCGAGTGTACGTCGTGGTTATTACTCTTAACGCGTTCACTGTCACGCGTGTTTTATATTATGCCCCCCAGGGGGTCGAGGCAGAATTTTCATTACCCTATACCGTACTATTTAGCTCGCGTAATATAATATCGAGTTTTAATTAAAACTTTTAATAGATAACCGAATATCCTTCTTATTCCGTACCATCCTCAAGCCATTTGATAGATCGTTTAACATTCGTTCGACACTTTTTGGTCAACGACAGTCCGTTCATCTTCGATACCTCGAACCATCGGTTAGCGATTCGAATATAAAAATACGAAATTGGAATTTTATTTTTACGTGCTATATAAAATTTCACGTTTCGTTGGGGAAACACCGCTGTAAACGATCTCTGGTCACGACGACGACCGCCACGGCCGCGCTGAGAAAACAAAGTCCGGTCACTCGTGACCGAAATGGCGGCCAGCGCGTTAATTATCGTTTTTCCACCTGGCAATTGGAAAATGAAACGAAAACCGTATCGATCCGCGTGTAACCGTTAATGTCGAGCCGCGAATTAAATCGAGCAGCTTAGTTTTCCTTGGTAATACGCTCGCTGGAAACGAGGCGGAGCTTTTTCTCCTCTCTCATTCGGGAGCGCGATGGACGAGAGTTTCCGCGGACAGGGCAGCCGCGGGATTCACACGAGAGGAAGAGGACAAAAATTGGGAAACTTCCCGGAAGCTTCGGTTTCTCTTCGCTGGTCTGGAAAAAGTTCCTAACGACAGCCTGCACTTCTATCGGAGTAAATAATTATCGGGTGCCTGTGTTCGCTTGTTCTGTTTATTCTCCCTGCGACGAAAAAATAGGGAAAAAGGAGAAAGGGGAGACAGGAGTGTAGCAATGGAAGCCTCGCAGCGGAAAACAATCGTCGCTGAACGAAGTCGCTCGTTACCAGTGATTGGGTGATGGATGGCGTGGAGAACAGGAAGAACGTCAAAGCGGAGACCGAGAGTGCTGTTTAGAAGAAAGGTTGTTGGTTCTTCTGGAGCTTTTACAAAACCGGCAATTAATCTCGACGGATGGTCCGAGTGTGCGAGAAAGAAGCGACGAGTAGCGAGAAAATGGCGCGATTTGATGCCCGAATTAATGGAGTCGAGGAGAAGCCGAGAGAGACGTTCGTCTTCTAGGTAAGGGGATAAGGAAGCAACGCGATTGGGTAATTAGTAAATTATTAAACGAGCAAAGAGTCGATTGGCTGGATCGTGTTTGAGACAGAAGCCGGCAAACGAGCCCGGCCTGATTAGGGGATTGTCTGATTAGTCTGTTTGCCGAGGAATAGGCGAAGGGGTTAGCCGGAAGTCAAGGAACAATCGCGAGTCTTCCGGTGTGGCTGGCAGCCAGCGTACACGCGAACAAGCCAAACTGCAAACCGAATCTTCCGGCGTAGATTGAGTTCGGAAACACGCGCGCCAGTCGAACTAATCTCGCCCCATCCTCAGACGGCTGCCACACTGCGAGCATCCCCCCTTTCTCAGCCCGGCGTCTGTAACTCCATCAGGGACTAGGATTTAAGCTTCGTTCGCATGTACGAGCGATCGCCAGTCGGCAGATTCGAGATCGAGAGGCCGGACGTCCGGTGAATTCCACGAATCGCGCCCTGCGATGAATCCTCAACGAAGATGGATTCCGTTTCCGACTTCACGGCCCGTCCAGCGTTATCGAGAGGCTGACGCTCCGCTTCTTCGAGTTTCGAGTCGATCGTTTTATCGAGGGTTTGCTCGCGAAGTCGGAGATGCTAATGGAGGGCCTCGAGTTTAGTCGAGATTTCCAATGCTTGCGGAAGAGGATGCAGATTCTTTCGGACTGGCTCTTTTGGCAAGAGAGCTCGGTTGCCTCCATCATTCTGTCGCTTCGTATTCTTTTTAATAAGATGAAAGGATTTCGATCCTAAAATGGCCAAGTCACGATGCGAATTTTTATACGTTTACGTAGTTTTGGAGAAGAGGATCGGTTCATTCCACCGTTTTATTTAACGTTTTTTAAAGGGAGAAGTTAGGTTAGGAAATGCCGTAACCAACGATAACAATTTTTCTAGACGTACGTAATTTCTGAGAGAAGAGAATCGGTTCATTCCATCTTCTTATTGCTTAACATTCTTTAACGAGATAGTGAGAGGTTAGAATAGAATATGGCAGAGGTAACTATGACAATTTTTCTAAATTTACATATGTTTTGAGAAGAGAATTTATTTATTCCATCATTTCGTTTAATGTTTTTAACGGGAGCCGTAAGAAGTTAGGTTAGAAAATTATGGAACTAACGATGACAATTTTTCTACACGTACGTAATTTCTGAGAGAAGAGAATCGATTCATTCCATCTTCTTATTGCTTAACATTCTTTAACGAGATAGTAAGAGGTTAGAATAGAAAATGGCGGAGGTAACTATGACAATTTTTCTAAATTTACATATGTTTTGAGAAGAGAATTTATTCATTCCACCATTTTATTTAATGTTTTTAACGGGAGCCGTAAGAAGTTAGGTTAGAAAATTGTAGAACTAACGATGACAATTTTTCTAGGCTTACGTATTTCTTCGGAAGAGAATCGGTTCATTTTATCTTCTTATTGCTTAACATTCTTTAACGAGATAGTAAGAGGTTAGGTTAGAAAATGACATAAGTAACTATAGCTATTTTTTGGAAACAAAATCGATTCAAAGGTTCAACTAACGATAACAACTTTAACAGAATTGATTAATTCCACCGTCTTATTGTTTAACGTTCTCTAACGAGACGCGTAAGAGGTTAGGTTAGAAAATGGCCGAACCAACGATGACAATTTTATCAGAATCGGTGGATTCCATCTGAGGCGTAAGAGGTTAGATTTTTAGAGGTTATATTTCTCTAAGCTCTTACGTTTTAGAAACATAATCGATGCTTTCGATCGAATCGAACGTTTCCTAATAAGACGCGTCAGAGGTTAGGTTGGAAACCAACGAGGCACCGAGAGCAGATCCAGAGAAGGCTATCAAATGATATTCTTCCTACTCGGAGGGATTAAAGTTAAGCACGAGGCGAATGCGAATGATAACCGACTCCCTGTTCCGTGATTACAGACATTCCGAGTCTTCTAATTAGACAACTGATACGTTGAACCTGGTAATCCCGTAATTGCTCCACATAATGAACCTGCGAATCCCCCGAAGATCCATACTTCCAATTATAATAATTACAAGTTACGCCAGACTCGTGTTCCGCGATTAAACGAATCTTCCGTGACGTTAGACGGTCGGGGGGATAGCTAAACAGGAAAGCAAACCGACCGGGACGACGAACAGCGAAACGGTAAACCACGCTCGAATATCCGAACGATTTTTATCAGCGTTAACGATAAAAAGCGACGAAGAAAAAGAGGAGATAAAAAGAAGAAACGGAGGAAACTATAAAGCACGGAGGGTAGTTAATGGGCAGCACTTACCACTGAATTTTTTAGCCTGGCTCATCCTCGTGGAAGGAGGACGCGAAGAGGTCTAGCACGAGACGGAGGAAGCCGGAGGAAAGGGAAGAGACCGAGAGGCTGAGAGAGCAGAGAGCCACGAAGGTGGCGTTCATTTGTTATTCATAGGGTCGCCATAGCCCTGGCACGTCGTCGAACAGGTTTCGAACACGTTCGCAGAGGGCCACGGAGCCCGCAAACTCATCCGGCAACTTCAATTACACAGATTTCTTTTATCTACCCGCGACCAACTGTCTTCCACCGTGTCTTCAATGTCTCGCCACTGCCTCACCCACCCGCGAAACCCGAGCGGGGCACGTAAGGGGTCACTCGGCGCAGAAGATGAAATGCTAACATAATTTTAATGATAAAATAGGGCGAGACGGAGGAATAACCGGCCCATCGAAGGAGGTAGGTCGCGAGGCAGTGAAAATTTAACACGTTCAATGCCACACCAGTTTTACAGGGATTGCCCGTGGCGCCACGATGAATTTCCCATTACGCGATACATGTAATGTTGAAACATTATCTGCAATAGATAAGTTACAATGCATAACCATGTTTGACATGTTTAATAATTAATAATTAATAATTATTATACAAAGAAAAAATATTAAATTTCTTGTTAAATTGTGTATATTCGTACATGTTGTATTTAAATAGAGCTTTTTTAAATTAATTCTTCAAAAATATTGCCAGTTCCTGGCAACGTTTGACTGCGTAAACATGCAGCCATTAAAGTGTTAATTGCGACAGGGATCACTATTGAATTAACGATGGTGATAATAAAAATTTCTAAATATTGACGTTTGTTTATGTGGTACATATAATGTTGAAATATTATCTGCAATAGATAAGTTACAATGCATAACCATGTTTGACATGTTTAATAATTAATAATTAATAATTATCACACAAAGGAAAAATATTAAATTTCTTGTTAAATTGTGTATGTTCGCACATGCTGTATTATTTCGTGAATTTTAAATAGAGCTTTTTCAAATTAATTCTTCAAAAATATTGCCAGCTCCTGGCAACGTTTGACTGTGTAAACGTGCGGCCATTAAATTGTTAACCCTTTGCACTCGACGACTTTTTCGATACAGAAAAATAATAATTCGAAGACTTTCTGTTATATTTAGTCGACGATATTTTTAAAATGGCAAATGCGGAATCACGTGCAAATTAAGACGTAGAATTATTTTTCTTCGACATTGCACCCATCGTTAGGTAATTTTAAATTTGATATATTAATTAACATCGATCCTTAGAATTTGATTAAATGGTGATTGAGAGTCACCTCTCTAAAGGGTTAATTGTGACGGGGGTCGCAAAAATTTCTAAATATCGACACTTGTTCAAATTATATATATTTGTACCAATCTGGGCACGCCGGTCACGGTTGGCCCCCCGTGTCGCCCCCGCCAAGTCGAGTGCCGGTCGCCGGTGACCCCCCTAGCATTCAGCGTGTTAATGGCAACCGAATTCGTTGCTCCCGTCGGGTTTTCCGGCCAGATGTCACGTATCGATTGCGCGATTATCGGCTGGTGTATGGAGAATCGAAATTACAGTGGAAATGTCGGTAATTAGCTCGTTTGGCGTAACGTCGATCCGCGGATCGCGTAGTTAATACGCGTTTGAAAGCAACGTTTATCGCGTGAAATTGGAAAGTTCATGGCTGGTAAGAACGCGTTGATTAATAAACGCGCGGGAAGGTTTTCGATTGCGTAAATACTCCC
Source organism: Eufriesea mexicana (assembly GCF_001483705.2). Lineage (NCBI taxonomy): Eukaryota > Metazoa > Arthropoda > Insecta > Hymenoptera > Apidae > Eufriesea > Eufriesea mexicana. The sequence goes on along the minus strand of NW_016915711.1, from coordinate 379,784 downwards.
GCAGGAAACAACGCGACATCGAAAACCCGGCGAAACTATAACGACATAATGCCTCGGGATTAACGCGATCTAACGAAATTACGGTAATGTAATATTCGGTTAATGAGTACGCGTATATATACCTGGCCGCTGTTTAAGATGAAAATAGAGAAGCGAAACAGAGGGAACGCGATCCGAGCGAGCTGCAGCTATGAATTAAATACCGGGGTTAAATTAGTAGCTTGAACGAATCAATATTTACCAAATTAGCGCCACGGGGAGCGGCTTCATTAATTAGCAAGCAATTGCCCCGCGCACTTGCTCAAAGAGGGAACACGGCCGATAGAATGATCCGAGGCTGGGCCAGCAGCTACCCTCGAATCACCACGGCCGAGTTATGTGATATAAATTATAAATCAGCCGGTCGTGCATTAAGGGGAGCCTTAAGAACGGCCGCATCGAGCTCTGCAATCGTTCTCTGCGTCTCGCCGGCTTCTCAAAGGCGCCATGGCATCGTGCATACGAAATCAGCTCCATGCAACCCTTCAAAGTGCAAGTGCACACGGCCGGAAGTTAACCCTTCGAGAAATAAGCCATCGAGGTCGGTACCGCAATCTTGACTCCCCATTTTTCCACTTCCGGCCAACGTTTGACGTTCACGGGTGTAAAAGAATCTCCGGCATGGCAAACAAACTTCCCGACCATAAAATCCAACGGAATTATTCGCCATTCGATAGGTATTATGCAAATATTGATCGATAACATAATCCACGCTAAATTTCTATATATAGATGATTAGTAGCTTCAATAACTTATTCGGTCTATCTATTACACCGTATTAGATAGGAACATTATGTGTCACTCGATTTCGAAAATCAGAGCTGCTTGAAAAATATGCAAATATGTGATATTGACGCCAAGATTCGAATAGGAAGAAACCAGGAGTCAAATATGGTCTCACGAGGGTTGAAAGAGGAACGACTAAATATCGAAGAATGTTACTCGGTTCAATTCTTAAAAAATTATTAGACACGTGCTACATAAATTAGTTTTCTTGTTCTTCCTATACATTACGTCGGATTTGGCAAAAATATGTATCACCAAATTTCGAAAATCAAATTTGTCTGAAAAACATGGAAATATATAATCCTGACGACAAAATTCGAATAGAAAGAAACCAGAAGTCAAATATGGTGTCATAAGGGTTAAATATCGAGGAATATCAATCGTTTCAATTTTTAGAAAATTATTAGACACACGCTACATAAATTAGTTTCCTCGTTCTTCCTATACATTATGTCGGATTTGGCAAAAATATGTATCACCAAATTTCGAAAATCAAATTTGTCTGAAAAACATGGAAATATATAATCCTGACGACAAAATTCGAATAGAAAGAAACCAGGAGTCAAATATGGTGTCATAAGGGTTAAATATCGAGGAATATCAATCGTTTCAATTTTTAGAAAATTATTAGACACACGCTACATAAATTAGTTTCCTCGTTCTTCCTATACATTATGTCGGATTTGTCAAAAATATGTATCACCAAATTTCGAAAATCAAATTTGTCTGAAAAACATGGAAATATATAATCCTGACGACAAAATTCGAATAGAAAGAAACCAGAAGTCAAATATGGTGTCATAAGGGTTAAATATCGAGGAATGTCAATCGTTTCAATTTTTAGAAAATTATTAGACACACGCTACATAAATTAGTTTCCTCGTTCTTCCTATACATTATGTCGGATTTGGCAAAAATATGTATCACCAAATTTCGAAAATCAAATTTGTCTGAAAAACATGGAAATATATAATCCTGACGACAAAATTCGAATAGAAAGAAACCAGGAGTCAAATATGGTGTCATAAGGGTTAAATATCGAGGAATGTCAATCGTTTCAATTTTTAGAAAATTATTAGACACATGCTATGTAAATTTATTCCTATAGACAATTAGTTTCCTTGTTCTTCCTATCTATTATATCGTATTTGGTAAAAAAATATGTATCACCAAATTTCGAAAATTAGATCTGTCTAAAGAATATGTAAATATATGATCCTGACGTCAAGAGTCGAATAGAAAGAAACCAGGAATGATACGTAGTCCCATAGGGGTTGAAAGAGGAACGATTAAATATCGAAGAATGTCACTCGTTTCAATTCTTGGAATATCATTAGACACTTGCTACCTAAATTTCTCCCTACAGACAATTATCTTCAACCTCCTGTTTATCGAATTTGGTAAAAATATATATCATCAAATTTCGAAAATTAGATCTGTCTGAAAAATACGTAAATATCCTGACGTCAAAATTCGAATAGAAAGAAACCAGAAATAAAATAGAGTCTCATAGGGGTTGAAAGAGGAACGATTAAATGCTAAAGAACATCATTCGTTTCAGTTCTTAGAAAAGTTCCAACTTTTAATTTTCAAGGGGGTTTCAACTCCCTGTTTGTCCTATCCATTACGTCGAATTTGGTAGAACTATATATCACCAAATTTCGAAAATTAGATCTATGCAACTATATAATCCTGATGTTAAAAGACAAATAGAAAGAAAGTAGGAGTTGCACGTGGTCCTAAAGGGGTGGAAAGAAGAACGATTAAATGCTGAAGACTGTCACCCCTTTCAATTCTCAGAAAATTATTAGACACGCGTGCTATCTAAATTTCTCCCTACAGACAATCAGCTTCAACCCCCTATTCGTCCCAACCATTACACCGAATTTGTTAAAAACATGTATCACCAAATTTCGAAAAAATTAGATCTCAAAAAATATGTAAATACATAATCCTGACGCTACGAGCCAAACAACCTATATATATACTCCATCTCTTAATACTCGAGAAATGACTCATTTCAGTCCTCAGAGAATAATCAGACAAGGTACCATAGTTTCATAATTCCTCCCCCTTATTAAACCCCGAATCCAAACTACGAACCGACTCGAATTCTCTGCATGACATCTCTCTCTCTCTTACTCCCTGGGAAAAAATGATTGAATAGCCATCGCAGTTGCACGAATCTGGAGAAAGGGGTCAAGGAAAGGCGAACGTATCGATGGACCGGTTCACGTGTCTCGTAAAAGAGAAGGCCGGCATTTAGCACCTGTCGAACGTCGTTTTCTCTCTCGTTACGACGGGACATCGGAGCAGAAACACGGGTCGTTCGGGTTTTATTACAAGGCTGGCCACCTATTGAATCGAGTTAAAGTTAGCACGGGAAGGCGAGATAAGCCATTGGGAGGGAGGCGGATGCTGGCATTCCCCAGGCAAGATTTATCATTCGAGCAAAGCGGAGACAAAGACGCGACGGGGAGGGTGAGAAGGGCCACGTATTTTACGGGACATCAGCAATTCTCCTGGGCAAATATGCCGGTTGTTTGTTTTAGAGGCGGTTCGCCGCGATTCCGCGCGCGCACACGCTCGAACCCGCTCGAGCCGGCGACCGGCAAGCGTGATCCACGAATTCTAACGAGACTGTGTGTGCAAATTTATGCGCCGCCAGTGTGCACCGCGCGCGTTCGCAACTTCTCACGGCTGGTAGACGTCTAACTTCGGAAAAGCTCCGCTTGCCAGCCCGTTTCCCGCACTTTCCCGAGTCCCTACCTCGCCCCGCGCTTGCCTTTTCCAAATATCGGCGAGATTTAAGCGAGAGACGGGAAGCTGGACCCAGGAGGTCGAAACGACAGCGAAAGGAAACGCGATTCGAACCACCTCGCGGGGGTAGATCCTGCCAGGATTCCTGAAGCAGTTTAGGAAATCCCGAAGGATCCCTGAACCGGTGTTTGAGAAGCCTTGTAAGATCCCGATCTCGGGACTGCTCGGGGAACTACGAGTCGTGCTAGGAGCAAAAATCCGCGCACCAATTTCGCGAGCTTCGGGAATCGTTCGGAGGATTCACTTGGGACGCAGACCTACCTAATCATTCGCTAGATATTCGACACTCTGGTCTCGGTCCTTCAGCTCTGAGATAGCGTGATATTGTGGGCTGGGAAGAACTCTAGCAGAGGAAACAGTATTAACCCATTTGCATCGTGACTCTATTTAAAGTGCAGTGTTTAGGTGGCTGACATTAGCAACGTTCAAGCGATGACTGGCCCGTATCACCGCGCGCGTATCAGCACTTACTCGTAATGGCAGTTAAGAAGATTTTAACAACGAAATTAAGCCTTGCTAGGGATATAATGGACTGATGTAGGTGAGATACTCGTAAAAGGGATCAAACGTGATCTGTGGTATGTGAAGAATATTCAGTAACTAGTGTAGCGACCATCATTCTCGCCCTCGCCACTAGATGGATTCCGCCTTCAAGGATTTTGCCGCAATTCCTCGGGAAAGTCCCAGTTTCCTATATATATAATTTCCCGTATTTCCAATAGTATCCCCAGTGTCTAAGGCAGGGCCTGCTAAGCAAGCCTTACCGATGAGTCCGCTAGCAGGCCCGGGACGAAACGCCATCCCTTCCTTTTCCTAACGTCCCTTCTAGATACGCCAACCACGGGGATACCTGCAACGAGCCGACTATCAAAGGATGGAGGACCCCTACACTAGTAATGGCAAAAAATAGATAGGATTTGTAATGACCAAGTGCTCACTCTCGCCAATAGATGGATTCCTACTTGAAAGAGGTTCTAGTACTTGCGAGAAAGTCCTCGGTGAAGCCTCGAGCTCCCTTAAATAGAAGTTCCTATGTCACCTGAGTAACAGGTAACACCTATGTCCCAGTCTAAGACAGGGCCTGCTAGAAGAAAGCTTTACTGATGAAACAACGATCACAAGAATACGACTAGGCTAGCACCATAGAACACCAGTCCATCACCAGGAACCACAAATAAACTTAACACAAAGAAGTCAGTTAGTATCAAGCGTTCCGCTCGAATACATCTGCACGTCCAATAAACAATGACTCGATTTTAATAACAAAATAGTCACCTCTTTCGTACCTTCAATGGCAACAAAGCTAATTTACAACGGATATCTGTACATCCGCGACCTCAGAGTATTCCAGCTCATCCGTTCATTGGCCTGAAAACCACAGGATTTACGTATTCATGGGCAAAAGTGGGTAAAAACGCATCTCGTACGATGAAATCGCGGAAGATCGTGCAATTTAACCGAATGCTGATACTCGCAATCGATATTCGCGAGTTTAAACGATAACCGCGAATATGAAAATACACCCTTCGTTTCTCCTTACTACCTTGCGGAATTGATTCGGGAAAAGGTTCGAGTCTCATTACGGAACAGCGAGGATAATAGTACCTCCATACGGTGCGATTTACGTATGCGGACGCGTATGAAGCGACGGACAGGTCGCAGACGTCTTAACCCTTTGGCTTCGACAGTCAAATCTTTGGCTTCAGTTCGTCGAAGTATCGTCATTGAACGGAAGCGCACGTAAGAAATATGCACAGTGCGTGTGGTTTACTTCCGTACGTTTTCCCAAGTCTTAAATAACAACTTGTAAGAATTAGTAAGTCTCAAATCGAAGCGGCAGTCCGCTTGATCCTCGATGAATTGACAAAGGAGGCCCACCTTTAAAAGGGCAGCTCGAAGCGAAAGGGTTAACACTTGGTTATATGACTACCACGTTGGTCATATATGACAGGCCACGGTTTCTCCTGTGACACCACGGTGGTCATTGGTGACCGGAGCACTTGAACTAGTAAAACCACAATTGTAAAAATTGAATGAAAATTAACACTTAGTGCATTTTGAACAATTACGAATTTTCATTTGTGAGAGGAGTCTTTATTTGAATGCCTTCACCCTGCATCGGAATCCATATTTGCCTCGAGGAACCATCGAGCTTATGAATTTTCGAAGCAGGACTGACAAGTCCTGTGAGTGACGCAATGGCTTGTCATAGGGCCTATAAGAACCTGGCTGAAGGGTTCGAGGGATCACTTTTGGACAACCCACCGTCTGCATCACGCATCTCAGAAGACTCAAGCCTCCGCGCACTTGTACCACGAGGAAGTAAAATATAATCAAAATTAAAAGTTCAATCTCTATAAATCCAATCTTTACCACAAGTTTTTGAGATATTTATGATTAAAGTTTTATTATTTCATCCACTCTCCTTGTTAGTGTAATAATTTAGTTAAATAAAACCTGTTTTGTTATAAAAATGGAGTTGCTGTTTATTAGACGCGCAGATCTCTGTCTACATAGGATTTGTTAAGCCTTGGAACGTCGTGCCGGTATTTTGTTCAGCCCTTGATTAGAATAGACCCAGAAGACCGTTAGGGTCTTCTGGCAGCCAGATTCTAATTGCTGTTTTAGTTCAAGTTCGTGTTCTTTCTATCTTCATTTTCAATGCATTTTCAAACAATTCTTTATTTCCCTCGGGTCACCGGACACGAGGCTTTCTTTAGCCATTAATGTTAGAAAGCAGGCAACAGCACTTAGGATTTGACTGACAATAGGCCTGCAAAGAAAGGGACCAGGCCATGTGCGATGTCGCGACTTTTGGAGTCATAAAGTAACGGGTCCTTCAGGAAGGATCACGAATGCGCGGGTGGCCCACCAGCAACCCCCTTTGAGGGAGAGCTTCCTCCACCGGCAGACCTGGTCGCGGAAGACGGTCCTCCCTTCTTTGGGGGCATGTGATTCGCGGACCGAGGGCCCACCCTCGGTCCTGTCAACCACCAATGGGAAAACCGATTTCCCTTTGGAAACCATGGGCTCCGAAAGATCGTGCATCGCACAAGTTAGTTAGGTCAGTACCAGTCAGTCAGCAAATAACATTCGAAGAGTTCAGAAGAGTTAACCGGAACAATTACAAAATATACAGTCCACTAAAAACACAAGTTCCTCAAGAGATTTGGGTCGTCATTAACCGTCGCCAATTGCGGTCGACCTATTGACGATATACAGGATTAATTTAACAAAAATCCTACAGAATTACACTCCGATAGGACTTGTTCCGTGTCGCGTTTAGGTCCGAGAAATAGAATATAAATTACACGATGTTTATCTCTAATGCCATTGATATTTCAAAGAAAATACAAGAGTGGAGAAAAGGGAGAAAGCACGAAGAGCAATTTAATTGCCTCCGCACATTTGTACCACGAGGAAGTAAAATATAATCAAAGTTACTTGTCGCGTTTAGGTCCGAGAAATATAAATTACACGATGTTTATCTCTAATGCCATTGATATTTCAGAGAAAATACAAGAGTGGAGAAAAAGGGAGAAAGCACGAAGAGCAATCTAATTGCCTCCGCGCATTTGTACCACGAGGAAGTAAAATATAATCAAAGTTAAAAGTTCAATCACTATAAATCCCATCTTTACCACATATTAGAACATCGATCCAAAAAATATTAGAACAAATCTTGTATCTAGCGAGGCACTGTGTTTCCCGTGTCGTCCCGAGCGAAACGCGTGATTTCGTGGCAGTCAGAAGGTTAAGAGGACAGACGAAAAGGTGCGAAAAGAAGAACTCGAGGTGTGTATTATTTAAACGATCCGTATTCTTCGTGTCGTCCACACGACGTACGTCACGGAATCGAATTCGGACAAAAGAAAGACAGACACTCTCTGCCCATTGATATTCCCGGACCGATAATATTTCCCCGTGATGCAGTCCAGATCTGGTAAGTGCACAATATGCATTATGCATGCCTTACCGATATCGCGGCATGCGCTGCAACGATGGTCCACGATCGTTCTGCACCGACCATCTAAATCATTCAGTCCCTAGCTATTTCGAAATATTTCCTCGTCGACTGCGTCGCCACGAGGAACATAAAAATAGGACATCACGTTCCGTGTCTCCCTTCGCCCATTTCCCTCTCCTTCCATCTAAATTCCGTTCAAAAAATCTTCTGCATAATGATATTTCCTTTAGGACCAAGTCGCGGATTGACTCTGGAAGCTTTGATATATTAACAGTCAGGTGACATCGTTTCCGACTGTTTATGCCTAAAACACTTGAACCCATCGATGGCGAGACGATCGGTCGAGGGGTGTCGAATCTTCTCGAACCGAAAAACAGTCAGAAAATTAAAAACCTTTGACGAAGAAAATATTCTGGACCACTAGCCCTTATTTCCTTATCCTTCCGCTACAATATTTTGCAATTCTTCTTGTCCATGACTCTTGCCGTACCATAGCGACACACCTGAGATTCTCCCCGATTCTGGAAAATCTTGGTATTTCGAGGCTGAGATTCGGCTGGGTGGAATTGTAACGAAGAAACGAGTGAGCGGGTAACACTTGTTGCGAAAACCGAAGAACTGCGAGGGAGAAGGGAGGCTAAGCTTATTTCGAGCAGGCTTGATCCCGGGAAATTCGTCGCGCGGCTGATCCGGGCACAGAGGGATGAAATTCCGAGAGGCGTATCAGGCGAGCCCGTTTCTTTCATCACGATGGACGGACAAAATACGAAAGTGGCGTTTTCACTTTGCCATTGAATAGAATTCCTTTGGCAAGCGCATCCTCATGCATATGGATCAGCCATTCGTCATATTTTGACGGCGAACGTTCCCTTTCTCTGCCACCCTCTCTGGCCCTGGCCGGTCTTAACACGGAATAATTATGTCTGGTTCGTCGGCTGAAAATCGATCGACCGGAGTGGTCGATTTTATGCAACCGGTTCGAATAATAGTTCGCTCCGATTTTCCATCCGATTTCGCCGATCGATATCGCCTGATCACGGGGAAATCGGTTTCTCGATAACGATAGCAACGATAACGCGATAATAATTATGTTTATGGCAATAACGGGGATCGCAATTACGCGAGGAGACCGGTACGAGATCGTGCATCTCGCGCGAAACAGATCTCAGAAATTACGTTTATCGGTCTTATCTGTCTACTCCGTGTCACACGACGGTGATCAAGTATGCACTGGAGATTGTTTTTCTCCAAGATCTGCTCGTTATCGCGCCTCGTTTCGTCTTATCAAATGCAACGAAATTATGCAGCGATTTCTTATCGGTTTATTACCCGCTCATTACCTCGCAAAAGCAAATATATCCCGTTGCCTCGGCAAATACCGATTTTATCCCGTCGAGCAATCGGTTTCTCAATTATCGGCGATCCAGGAGAGAAGATGGATTAAAAATTCGCGAGACGACGATTAATAATGTTACGACGCCATCCTGAGATTACCGATTCGCGCCGGATGGGGCAAAATCGAAATTTTATCACGCGAAAATTGTTATTGCGTTTGTTCTGCTTCGGTATCGCGTGAAACCACGCCACGATCTTGTCTTTCGACCAATTACGGGAAAAACAGTTGCGTAAGGAGCTCGCGTCACACGCCTCCGGATATTTATCTCAATCGCGAGACACGTCCCGCGATATATCGTAGGAAAATCGAAGAAAAATGGAGGAAAAATCGCGAGAAACCGTGACACAGTGGTTCTAAATTCTCCGGTAATAATAGCAATTATTTCACGCTAATTATTTATCGCTTCACTTGCTAAATCGCTTCGCTTGGTAAATCCAATGATCGACAGATAGAAAAATGAAAAGGAGAAAAAGTTGGAAGAAAATGCAAAGGAAAAATTACGCGAGACCCTGACACAGGTTCTAAATTCTCCGGTAATAATAGCGATTATTTCACGCTAATTACTCCAATTACGTGCCAACGCTAAACCAAGGCCCGGTGAAATGATCGACACGTGGAGGAACGAACGGAGGGTAACTGCAAAGAAAGTATTTAAAAATGAATACTCTCGTTAGAAAAATCTAGGAGCCAGGAGACCAAAGCGATAACGTCGAATGCGGAATTTTAAATCGAATATCTAATGAATAAAGATCGATATTTAAAATAACGCGGCAATGCGTTAAAATATAAAACGATCACGCGCGTTAATTTACGTACTATCTCTCGTTTATTATTTTAACCCTTTGCACTACAGAGGCGACTCTTAGTCGCCATTTAATCAGATTCTAAAGATCTTGTTAATCCCTTGACTACTGTGGGCGCCTATGGACGCTTAGAAATTTTGCGTTTGTGACACGAAGGATGTCTATAGGAGCTTAACAATTTTGCGTTTGTGACACGAAGGATACCTATAGGCCCTTAGAAATTTCACGTTTGTAATATGAAGGATGCCTATAGGCGCTTAGAAATTTTGCGTTTGTGATACGAAGGATGCCTATAGGCGCTTAGAAATTTTGCGTTTGTGACACGAAGGGTGCCTATAGGCGCTTAGAAATTTTGTGTTTGTGATGCGGAGGACACCTACGGGCGCTTAGAAATTTTGCATTTGTGACACGAAGGATGCCCATAGGCGCTTAAAAATTCTGCGTTTGTGACACGAAGAATGCCTATAGGCGCTTAAAAATTTTGCGTTTGTGATACGAAGGATGCCTATAGGCGCTTAAAAATTTTGCGTTTGTGATACGAAGGATGCCTATAGGCGCTTAGAAATTTTGCGTTTGTGATGCGGAGAACACCTATGGGCGCTTAGAAATTTTGCGTTTGTGACATAGTACGCTTCAAAATTTTGCGTTTGTGACACGAAGGATACCTATAGGCCCTTAGAAATTTTGCGTTTGTGATACGAAGGATGCCTATAGGCGCTTAGAAATTTTGCGTTTGTGATACGAAGGATGCCTATAGGCGCTTAGAAATTTTGCGTTTGTGACACGAAGGGTGCCTATAGGCGCTTAGAAATTTTGTGTTTGTGATGCGGAGGACACCTACGGGCGCTTAGAAATTTTGCATTTGTGACACGAAGGATGCCCATAGGCGCTTAAAAATTCTGCGTTTGTGACACGAAGAATGCCTATAGGCGCTTAAAAATTTTGCGTTTGTGATACGAAGGATGCCTATAGGCGCTTAAAAATTTTGCGTTTTGCGTTTGTGATGCGGAGAACACCTATGGGCGCTTAGAAATTTTGCGTTTGTGACATAGTACGCTTCAAAATTTTGCGTTTGTGATACGAAGGATACCTATAAGCGCTTAAAAATTTTGCGTTTGTGATGCGGAGGACACCTATGGGCGCTTAGAAATTTTGCGTTTGTGACATAGTACACTTCAAAATTTTGCGTTTGCGACACAGAGGGCGCCTATAGACGCTCTGCGTAGTTTAGCTTTCTGACGCGGAGGGCGCTCGTTTTCACAAAAATGGCGCACATCGTATCTCAATTCTTGTCGTATGATATGGCCGCTACGTATCAAAATCTGCCGTAGTCAAGGGGTTAATTAATATCTCGAATTTAACATTGACCAACCTCGCGTGAAATATCAAAAGTAAAATAATTCTACGTCTTACAATTAATTTGCACTTCTCATTTTCCGTTTTTAAAATATCGTCGACTTATGGCAGAAAGTCTTCGAATTATTATATTTCCGTAACGAAAAGATCGCCGAGTGTAAAGGGGTAGAAAACATCGTCGATTATACAGCAGAGAATGGTTGAATTACTCTGTTCAAGCAACGGAATAATGGCCGACCGCGAGGGGTTGATGGGAGCACACGCGCATGATCTATCGAAGACGATGTTCTCTGCTTATCAATTACACGCGAAATTATCAGGCGACACGGTACACAAATTTATTATGAATATGCATGCGAATCGATGTAACTTCTCCTCGAGCATCGTCTCTGATCAATGCAAATTGGATAGCACGAATTAAGCTGCAAGATGACAAGATGGCGAGATTGCAACGTATCCACGATTCGATCCCATTCCGAACTACTTCCTATCGGCTTTTCCAACCACCTTCGGATTAATCAACGAGACAATGCAAATATAGGGAAATTAAAAATACCCCTGAAACCGATTCCGATTCGAGCATCCTGTGGTCTATTTTCAACGCGTTAACGATTCCACGATCTCAGAGTTTGTTGCACGTTTTGTAAGCCAATGTCATCGATGACGAAGCGTCTGTCAATTACTGTCAGACGAGTTTCTCCTATGCCTTTCTCGGCTCCCGGGCATTTTTAAGAGCATTAATTAAAATTTCCTAAGGCTATGAGAAGATGGAGAAAAAAGAAAATTGATTTTTTAAGGTGGATTACAAGAATACCTCTGTTATTACGAAATATGCTGTAAAGCATAGTATCGCAAAAATATAACAGCGTGAAACGTAGGATATTATGAAGCACTATGAAACGCAGCTTACTATAAAGCGTTGCAATACGAAGCAGAGTATTGTAGAGCATAGATTCACGGGACACGCTGCTGCGAAGCGTGATATTAAAAAGTGCCAAATACCATAGAGCACGTTGCCATAAGACTATAATACAGTGGAAGGTCGATTGTGCGAATTTTCCTTATAAAAATAACCAATTACAATTGTTACGCGGTGCATACGAGGTATCCCGCCTTGGCACACCTAAATGAGCCGTGAGATCGGTATTTCGAAGGTTTATATCACGATCGCGAAGAAAGGCTATTTTCGAGTTGGAATTTTGGAATATCGGGGCAATGAACCAGATGTTTTTTAAATCCTAATTTCGACCATGCTCGATAGCCAAAAGACGCGTTGTAGAACTCGGTAATTCCGAAAGGTCATTCCGAAGCTCCTCTAATGGTAACCACTACCGACGCTTCGGACCTGGAGGAAGACCCTAACCTTTAGGCAAAACCCGCGACCTCGCGCCTGCTCAGGTATCGTCCCACCCTTGCCAAAAGAAGGCGCGCTTAGGGCGCACGGAAGGGTGGTCACGGCGCTTAGGATGCCGCTGATTGGAAAATTAACGCATCTCGAAATAACCAATCAGCGTGCATCCTGAACGTGCCAAGGCGAGGAACCAGAGACTAGGAAAAACTGAACCGGAAAGAATCGAGACGTCGAAGAGTCAACGCGAAACAGGCAAACGAGACTAGCTACCGTACAAAATTATCCGCTCTAAACCTTAACGCGTTTAACCCTTTGACTGCCACGTCGAAATCACGTGTTTCACTCGGGACGTCACGGGAGTATTTTCATTATTCGAAGCACATAATGGCAAAATAATAATAAATTGGCGATATGAGACAACATTCTTACCCAATGCAGCGTTTATCTTATTGGTGGTCACGGGTGACCACCGTGACGTCTTGGTAACGGTTAACAATTGACTAACTGTCAATTTTCATTCAATTTTTACAATTTTAATTGTAAGTGGTAAGCGCTCCTGTCACCACTGACACTGTGGTGTCACAGGAGGAACCGTGATCTATGACCAACGTGGCAGTCAAAGCGTTAAAGCACCCAACGCGTTCCTTCGGAGGAAATAACTTGCTTCGTGGAATGGAAGCAACCCCCTTAAGACGATCGACGTACTGAAAAATGTTTGCGAAAGAGCGAAATGGCAGAGACAGCGGAGCGTTTCGAATAATATCAAATATTTGTCGAATATTCCAATTTTTCCTCCCCTCGCGTTTATGTTACCGACGTCATCGACGATGCGACAACGCGGCGATTAAATTCGTTAACGAGTAAAACGGATTTAAGAACGACGAACGCTGAAGCGTTTAACGACTCGCCGGTTCCCATCGAAATCGCGACTAATCGACTCGCCGGCCCGTTTGAAAACGTTAAGTGTCCAGAGGCTCGAAGCTGGAAATTGATTTCCGCGTCGACGAACCCGGATTCCGCGAATAAGCTGCCCGCCGGGGAGAAAAAGCACGCAATTTCGAGCTTTCTTCTGTGAGGCCGCGAATAGATTACTTCGAGAACAAGGAACACTTTTCTTCCGAGGGAAAGGGTGAAGCCTGGGCAAAAGGAACGCGTGGATCGATCCATCGACAATCGATCTTTCCGTTGCTCGTTAGCCCTTTCGCTACTATGGGTGAATATGCTCACGAGGCGCCATCTACTATAGTCATCGGCCACGAGAATTGATTAACCCTCTATGGATCGAATATATATTTTTCTTGACTATAAGAATTGTATGTAATATAAAATCAACAAATATCAACCAATAAATTCAGCAGTTTTGACAATTTTATTATAACGAATTCATATTGAAAATTTGAATTAACAATGGTTGTACTATTGTGCCAAGATAATGTGCAATAGATAGACAAGATAATTTTCCACGCTACCTTGTGGGGAAAAGGTCATAGGGGGCCATAGAGGACCTAATCTATCATGATCGAATAACCGGTAAATGAAAAAGAATCAGAATTTTTAAAAATGGAACCACGGGAGGTATTGTAAAAATAATTATAAATATATCGAAAGAACGATGAATGCAGTATTTAATAAAATACCCATACATTAGCATGTAAATTGAAAGTTACATGGGCCCATAGAGGGTTAATTAATGATAATTGATTCAAAAATTAAGACAAAAGCTGTTATTCCTTTCAGCTCTCTTCGCAAAGAATTGCAAGCACTATTGCGATGGTGAGTTTTTCCTTTCCTTTTTTTCTTTTACAAAAGACTTAGCCCCGAATAACTAAAGACTACACGATTGTAATGTTTCCATCATCGCCATGATGCTTCGTTCGGGAGAGAGTTCGCGGTGACGTCTACCATAGCGAAAGAGTTAACCCTTTGCACTCGAAGGGCCCCTCTCAGTCGCCATTTAATCAGATTCTAAAGATGGATATTAATTAATATATCAAATTTACAATTGCCCAACGAATATCGAAGTAAAATAATTCTACGTCTGAATTTCTATACGATTCCTTATTTACCGTTTTAAAATTATCGTCAACTTTATGACAGAAAGTCTTCGAGTTACTATGTTTCTGTAACGAAAAAATCGTCGAGTGCAAAGGGTTAAATATTAATTATTTTTAATTTTAAAATATCTTCTAATTAGCGGATATATTCAAAATGCAGTAACTGTTAATTTTCATTGAATGTCCAGTGATCAATGATCATCGTGTCGTCACAGGAGAAATCGTGGCCGGTCATATATGACCAACATGACAGTCAAAGAGTTAATTACTATTTCCTGCCGATCTAATCCTGCCAAGTTCCCTAGTTTAATATAAAAAGAACCCAAATTTTCAAAGACAGAAATCATTACGAATTATCCTTTCAAAAATCAGATCTATTAGAACCCTCGGAGTGTAATTAAATTTAATTCAGTGTGTAAAGAAAGAAACGAAACAAGGATTGTGCTCGAGGATTTTTTAGCTAAAGAAGGATACGGTTGAAAAATTTTCTACAATATGTTTGATGATATTTTTTGAACAGTAAATAATAAATCGTATAATAATTAACAGGTACAATTATTTAACTTCGATACCTCGGATATTGTTAACATATTTTAAATTTGATGTATCTAATTAACAGGTACAATTATTTAACTTCGATACCTCGGATATTGTTACGTTATTTTAAATTTGATCTATTAATTAATATCAAGCCTCGAAATTTTATCAAATGGCGACTGAAAGGCGCCTGTCGAGTGCAAAGGGTTGTCGGAATCAACGGTGTGAAACAGGCTTAAACTCCTCTGATCTGGACATCTGGGAACACTTGCGTGGGTTTTATCTATTCTAGAGTCATTGCTGCTCTGGGACCTTCTTGCGGTTGGTCAGACTGGTCCCAGAATCGAGGCCGAACAGTCAAACCACATCCGTTTAGTTACAAGTATACGAATATACACTCACATAGTGCATTGCTAGATGCAAGATTTGTTCTGATATTTTCCTCATCGATGTTCTAATTAAAATTTTGTATTGCTCAATGGGGCACTTTTATTTCAAAGTATCTTCTAATTACATTCGAAATGCACTGACTGTCAATTTTCATTCAATTTTTACAATTGCAGTTGTACAAGTAGTTCAAGTGCTCCGGTCACCAATGACCAGCGTTATGAGTAAATGGATAAACCGATAAGAAGATTTATTTAACACGATAACAGCAGAAAATAAATTATAACTAAATCTCGTAAAATAAATTCGCTTCTAACTGCGATATAATCTCTCGAGGAGATTATCTCCTCTCTCACACACAACGTCTATTTGTAATGACTGTCATTCACTTACTGATTCCTTTTTAGCCACTCTCACACACACATTCCTCACACTCACACCACACATTCTATGACAACCACTACCCCAACCGTGACGTCACAGGAGAAACCGTGGCCGGTCATATATGACCAACGTGACAGTCAAAGTGTTAGATACCACCCACTGTTTAGTATATTGTCAGAGATTTCTAGAAAGCAAGGAAAAGGAATTGTTCGATTCGACAATGTTACGGAGGTGGAGAAGAATCCGAGGCTCTGAATTCGAAGGAAGGGAAATGGCAATTTTTCCGCATTCCGGTATTATAGTTGGAACTCGAGCAATCCACCGATGCGTCTATCGGTGCATGCATTGCACGAGGAGAGAAAGGAATAACCGAGGAGAATTTCGCGACGCGGTTACATCGGCAATCACTTTCGCCAATCACGATGGAATTTATCGAAAAAGGGGCCGATTTTCCTAAAGCGATTACCACGGACTCCTGGATGGCACCCGGAAAGCTTCGAGAGCAGGGACCTCGTCGTCCGTTGCTCCGACTTCCGGCAGCCACGATATTCGCCGGACCTCTGTAAACAACCCGACCGCCTCTGTAACCCGGTTTAATCGGAAACTCGTTTATCCGACTGCCGTTCTTTCCCTCTTCCCAATTTCTTTTTATTCCCCTTTTTCACCCCTCCTTTTTCTTTTTCACGCCGACGCGTGGAATAAATTTGTTTAATTCTGTTAACAGCCTCCGTTTGACTTCTTCCTGGCCCAAGTGGATGACCCCAAGTGGGATCAAGCAAATGGCACACTCGCGGGACTTCCGGTACCATCCGTGCCCCGAAAAACGCGAGTTGGATGACACGTTAAACGACGAATTTGTGTAAAATTCGGGAGTGGATTCTTTTATAAATAAAGGCACGAATAATTTCCTCTTTTTCTCTTTCACAATTTTCCCAATTGCGAGTGTTGGTTTTATACGTATGAATGGGAATGAGGTAGAATAAGTGAAAATCATTTGTAATGATATAAATACGATATGTGCGAGTGGAGTCTAGTATGAATGTTGTTATAAAATGTTTAGTGAATGTGTTAATAAGAGTGAGAGAGAGAGAGAAAAATTTTCAAGATTTTCAAGAGTCAATCTTTGTGTTTAAAATAATTTATTGAGAATTGTTGTCAATATTTAACCCATTGTCATTCAAAATTCCGAATTCAACGTTATCGTCTCAGTCCTGGTAATTCTGTTTTTTAATCTACGTATAATCATTTCTCAAATCTCTTCCCTTATTCTATATTTTTATAAATTCTAATTCTTTTTCAATCTTCGGTTATTTGACCGTGGTAGGTCTAATGTTAAACGACGAACCCGTGCGAAATTCGGGAGTGAATTCTTTCATAAGTAGAGACGAATAATGTGCGTTCTTCCCTTCCATTTTCCCAATTTCTTTTTATTCCTCTCTTTCCTATTCTTTTTCTTCTCCTCTCGCAGAGCATCGCGGACACGTGCAATAAATTCATTTAATTCCGTTGATATTCCATATTCGATGGCTTCCGGAAGACTTCCGGTGGCACCCGTGGCCGGAAATGCGCTAGTATTTCGCTAGGATGACGCGTTAAACGACGAACTCGCGCGAAATTCGGGAGTGGATTGTTCCATAAGTAAAGAGACGAATAGCGACTATCCGCTGGAGTTTTATTCGCCGATGAAATAATTCACATCGACCGGCAACGTGTTAATTAGGAATTAATTGGTCGACAGGCGTATCGACCCGCCGCGTTTCCGAATATTCTAATATTTATGCAATTATTCGACGTAACAAACGCGACGTCAGCGAGTTCTCCATTTCCGAAAGTTCGCGCGGGAACATTCGGTTGCCGACAGTGGCTTGCCCGTTAATTGCCCAATTAATTAAGCGCCATTGACGCGTGCGGGTGCACGCGCGCACGCGAGACACGCGTAATCTTTGCTCTACTTATCGGCCAGCCCACGGCTACGTGACACGCGAGAACATCGACGACGTTCTTGATTAATACACCCTTCGTTACCTCGGCGAAATTCCTATGCAAAAATATTCCACGTTTCGTTATGCAACTCGCTAAACAGTCCCGTAGAACGTTCCCGCGAAGTCTCATCGCGATTCGATCGCGATTTAATCGCCTAAAATCCCGTTTTCCCTGAAATTTCATCCCTCAGCGAGAGGTAAGACCGATCCGTTCATCGAATCGGCGTTGAAAATGGCGAATTAACGCGGCGGTTGAATCTCGGGCCATTTGCACCGTGACACAGTCGGAATTCGATTAATTAACGACAAGCGGCATCGTATCGGTTACAGGACTTATCGATTTCCCGGAAAATTCGCAATTAACCGAGCCCCGCTTCGCAAATTAATTTATCGCCAAGATAAAATCACCCTTTGATTGTTAGTTCGCCAGCGAGCGTTGCGCGGTGTCGGCTCCATTAATTAATAACACTTTCGAAACTTTCGAGACACTTAAACCCGCATCGGCGTAATTAAAATAATTTAAAAAAAAAAATAATAAAAATCGGGGAAATCCAGCCTCGATGTTCTCCACCGTTAATCGAGCACGGTGTACCCTCGGGTTCGATTAATTTCCCCACTCGAGCCCCGAAAGCTGCCGGTTTTTATTTAATCCCGGGCCACGGTTAAATCGCGGATTAATATTTCGCGCGATATTTAAAGCGTAATTACAGGTGCAGCTCTCGCTTGCTCTCCCTCTCGCGTGCACGTCGTTCTAATTCCCGCGGTGTACAAAGTGTCGTTGCGGGTTCGAGGCTCTTTTCAAAAGTTCCTCTTTCAAGGGGTCGTTTCGAGTCAATAGGCCATCCGACTTGAAGATTCGGCCAGGCCAGCACGGTGTAGAAGAGAGGAGAGGAGATGGGACGAGGATGGCTCAAATATTTGACCAAAGAGTGACCACGGCGAGAGGGAGTAGATGGCTATCTTTAAAATTCAGTGCTCCGCGAGTGTAACGGGTGTGTCGGGAAGTTGCCTCCATTTCTCGGCGGCCGTTGCAGGGGAATGAAATTCGAGAAGAGATAAAAGCTGGCCGAGGATGGCCAAGTCCTTAACTATCGGCAAAGTTCTCGATGGAGAAAGTTGAAAAATCCGGCCCGATCGGCGGATATCGAACGATTTCGGCGGATTCAACGGGGAAGAAGATTACACCGTCGCCTGGATTCGAGAATATTCAATTTTCTCACGTTTCTCCGGCAGGGCTGTGGGAGAGAAATAATAAAAGGCGGTGTAGGCGAATTACGCGCTAGCCGGCCAGGTAACAATGCTATCTGCTAAGAGAGATAAACGTGAGAAAAGGGGAAAAATGAGCTCGGGATGCGGCTACGACCGCTCGTAAACGCGATATTCGCTCTTCCTATCGAAACTATTAACGGACTGCGGGTTACCGACGACGTTCGGCTTGCACCGGCCGTTTTCGAGGCAGCGATTGTCTCGCTGGATCGTTAACAGGTATACAAATGCGGGAACCAACGGGAGACTCGCACGAGTGTTTAATAATGTAACGATATTCGGTTCAAGTGTAACAGGTAATTCTGTGTTAATCACGGCGATTAGCATATCGCTGCAGACCCATTCTCACGGAGGTCACAGCCGATCGAAGTATCGTTTCAACCGGTTTCCGGAGAAACAGTGCTTTCATTATATGTATTAAAATAACGATAATTTCTTTATTGTGCGGAGAAACAGGATGACTCGGCAGACGAGTATACGCGTGTGTGCAAAGAAGAAAATTGTTGAAAATAAGATAAGTCTAAACGTATATCTCATTGGGGCACGCTGGAATTAAAAATGCCCCACCTTCTTAGACATTTTTAGTCCCACCGTGTCCCAAAGAGTTAAAGATAAAAGATTAAAGACCCGAATCGATAAGGTCGGTACTGTTAAGGGTATGATTACAGCCCTGACAAATTAACAAGTATGTCAGAATCAGGAAGAGTAACTATCATCGCAAAAATTTAGGCTATGATCATAGTGGAGCTGAAACAAATAAATAAACAGATTCTCCAGAAAACTTTAGTAATCTATATAACTATTTTCATCGAAGTTTACTTGTTTTCCGAAGAACGAATAAATTCTTCGAATATTTCATTAACTCTTTGGGGCACGCTGGGATCAAAAGTGTCCCACCTTTTCGATGACAATTTTAGTCCCACCATGCCCCAAAGAGTTAAAGATAAAAGATTAAAGACCCGAATCGATAAGGTCGGTACTGTTAAGGGTATGATTACAGCCCTGACAAATTAAGAAGTATGTCAGAATCAGGAAGAGTAACTATCATCGCAAAAATTTAGACTATAATCATAGTGGAGCTGAAACAAATAAATAAACAGATTCTCCAGAAAACTTTAGTAATCTATATAACTATTTTCATCGAAGTTTACTTGTTTTCCGAAGAACGAATAAATTCTTCGAATATTTCATTAACTCTTTGGGGCACGCTGGGATCAAAAGTGTCCCACCTTTTCGATGACAATTTTAGTCCCACCATGCCCCAAAGAGTTAAAGATAAAAGATTAAAGACCCGAATCGATAAGGTCGACACTGTTAAGGGTATGATTACAGCCCTGACAAATGAACAAGTATGTCAGGACCAAGAAGAGCGACTATCATCGCAAAAATTTAGGCTATGATCATAGTGGAGCTGAAACAAATAAATAAACAGATTCTCCAGAAAACTTTAATAATCTATATAACTATTTTCATCGAAGTTTACTTGTTTTCCGAAGAACGAATAAATTCTTCGAATATTTCATTAACTCTTTGGGGCACGCTAGGATCAAAAGTGTCCCACCTTTTTGACGCACCGTAATGCACGGTGGGACATTTTTAGTCCCATCTCGAAATATTGCAATAGCTGCATACGCGTAGGTTTATATTTCGTCTTATTTGCGTAAAGCAGTTGGGAATGCCTTCGACAAGTGTTATAAATGTATTCGCTCGTGTTGGCAATATTCGACATGCCAGTACAGGTTTATCGATTGTTGCAAGCGGAAGGTTTATCGCGACAATCTTTTTTTCCTGGTTTTATGTTTTTACATTACGCGATTCCTTTATTAGTGAAAATATACCAATTTTGTTTCATTTAAAACGCAATAAAATTTCTGTGCAACGTGGGTCTATTTTATTATCTGAAATCCTGTGCTGCAAAGAGTTAACGCTTAGACTGCCATGTACATTTTATGTGATATGCTTGGGGGACCATGATAAAATTTCCATTACTCTTAGGATATAACGATGACTTGTCAAACAATATGGCAAAGAAAAAAAAAATAGTGGAAATTATTAATGTCTTTTACCCGGAGTTCTCTATTTATTTACGTTGATGAAATTTTTAAAAAATGGTTAGAATAAAACAAATATGAATTTAAAAAATTTAATGATCTCACTGAGAAGACAATCGTCGGTCACTGATGACTACCTTGGCAGTCAACGTATTTATATGCAATTATATGAATATAATTGGTAGATACGAGTTTTCAGAGCAGGAAAGCGATGTGTAAGTATATGAAGAATTTCGGCAATAAGTCAGTACTCATTCCTCAGTCCTCGTTAGGTGAGTCAGTTGCGTGAGTTGCGAGTAGAACGAAGTATCGTTTGTATAATAACAAACCAAATTGTTAGTAATAAAGTATTAGAGTAATATAGATAAAAATACAGTGTCATTTAATTCTGTTATGTGTTCTGTCTTTTGTCACCAGTCTTCCGAAGACAACTTTTGACCTGCGAGGCTCTAAACAGGTCACTTCCAACCATTCGCCCGTTCAATAATGATCTATACAGTTTCTCCACATTTTTCCACTGACTACTATTCCTTGCGTTATAACCCCTTTGACAAATTCCAACAGTGTTAACTATCACTGCCGACTAACGCAATGCTGCTTTCTCGAGAGAACCCCTAGCTTTCTCAAATTTTTCCCTCAAAACTACCCCCACCTCTTCGCAGAAATTTTCCAAGACAGACTGCTCCTCGAGGAAAGCCTTTCCCCGTGGTTCTAGCATTCGTTTAGGGTTCTTAACGATACCACGTTAATTTCGAACGCATTCGCTAAATTGAGAGCAAATCGCGATCGGTTTTGGGAAAATTGCCGATTGACAAGCGCGCGAGTGTCCGTGGACAATGATCGATGTGTCACGTACACGTGTGCCACGCTGGTAACGCGTTAAAATATAGAGTTATTTACATATTCCCTCGCTGATTAAATCAACTGTGGAATATTACCGTTTAACGCGTCTCCCAATATTTATTACCGTTCCGATGTTAATTGTTACCGATATTTCAAACGTATCGTTGTATTCTTTGCGCGTGAACGACTGCGTGCGTTTACCCGTTTACGTAAACAGACGAGCAGGTAAAAACGGGAAATTGAAATGTAGATTTCGGACCGAGGTGGATAAATTTTGCCTGGGAAAGCTGGGACGCAATCGAGATAGGAAAGTTGGAGGAGCAGAATGGTCTTCGAAATTGCCGGTTAAAAATTTCCCGGACGAAGAACAGGCGATGAAGAGAGGTCTGCGATGATCGAGACTGTAAAGTTTAGGTAGTAGGATGCAGTATAGTCGATGTACCAACTTTACGGCCAACTTTACAGCGTCTCTCTTACCCTTCCTTCAAGGCCGCTGGGGTGGCCATAGAGGCGAATGAACTCGTGCGTCGGTGTAAACAAATCGATCCCGGGCTAACGTGGAGAAGAACGAGATTTTTCCAACTTTCCCGATTTCCAACCCGACACCACGCACCGCAAGAGGATAAGCTTGAAATTCATCCGGGGGGTCGGGGGTGAATCGGAAACGGTATATCTCGGAAAGGAAAAATCGCAGGATCGCGAATCAAATTCGATTTTGAAGCGGAAGGTTAATACCATACGACAGAATCGATAAAAATATAAAGAAAAATTAATTTCCGCGGGATATCTACAAAAGTATGGCGAAAGTCGATGGTGCCCGATATGCAAATTTCAGCGACCGGTTTCCAATGTTAATCCCTTCCGTCATTAATTTGCCATTAATCTCGCAATTATTGAAAAGAAAAAGAAGGTAAATTACGGGCAATCATTCAGGATTTTTCCGTGCTTCTCGGCTGACTGAAAGCGGTACATCTCGACAGGAAAGAGTCATAGGCTCGTAAATCAAATTCGATTTTATAGTGGTAGGTTAGTACGATGCGATGCGGTCGATAAAGACACGTATTATGTCGTATAAACACAAGCAATTTTCATTAATTTCGTAATTATGAAAACAGAAAAGGGGGACGTAAATTGCAACCTGATCCTGTCCCGAGTTATTAAGGAGCGGATACATTACACGGTAATTAAGCGTATAATTCACGAGATACAAGCGCAATCCGGAATTTCGATTTTTCCGTGGAAAATTTTCGGGAATACGGTTGACACGGTTCATCGGAGACACCCGTGGCAGGAAGATCGAGCGAATTCGAGGGGAACGAAGAAACACAGGGCAAGCTCGAGAGACTGTCTGCTCGTTAAGAGTGAAAAGGGGCGTAAAGCGTAACCAGGAGCGTTATGACATCGCGACGAAGCGGAAAAGCATCGTGGTGACGCGTTTAACAAGAGCGGAGAGGCGAGAATGCCACGGAATCCATTCATGATTCTGATTCCACGGCGAGCGACGCCGTAATTCCCATAATTCCCACGCCCCCTCGCCCCCCTTCGCGTTATTTCAACCCCATCGTCGAGTGTCGTCCCTCCGCGGCGTATCTTGTCCCCATTCGTTTTTACGGGGTCCCGTTAACGGCAGTGGCTAGGGGAAATAAAACGCGAGGAAACGAGATCGCCGGCCGTAATTATAATTAATATTCCCGCGCTGGAAAATCACCCCTGGCGTTTGCCTGCCGCCTTACGTGATCGCCACCGAGTGCGTGTTTGTCCGCCAGAGAGGGAATCGATATGCGACGCGTGTACGCTGGATTTCCGCCGTTTTCCTTAGTTTCCCATCGATCCTTGGTAATGATTTATTTGTTCGAGGAAGAGGGTGACTTCCGGACCAGATTCCAGTTCCGCAGGAATTTTCACTGAACTGTAATGTCGAAATGAGATTCGGGATCACTTCCTTTCCCCGTTTTCATTTAATACGAAAGGACAGGAAATTTTTGATTGACGTTAAACCTACCATGGTTGGTTGATCGGTGATTGCAAGAGAATTAGGATCTAGAGAAAATGGTGTAATGAGAAAATTGGATTCGTTTTGGGAGAGTTTTTGCCGAATTAAAATGCCGAAATGAAATTCGGGCCATTACCTATTCCTAGACCATTTTCCCATCTTTGTTTCGCGATAGGCAATTTTTGATTCGCGTTAAACCTACCGTGGTTGAATGATCGATGATTGGAAGAGAATTAGGATTTTGAGAAAAAGGAGTAATGAGAAAATTGGATTCGTTTTAGGAAAATTTTCACCGAATTAAAATACCGAAATGAAATTCGGGCCATTACCTATTCCTAGACCATTTTCCCATCTTTGTTTTGCGATAGGAAATTTTTGATTCGCGTTAAACCTACCACGGTTGGTTGATCGGTGAATACAAGAGAATTAGGATTTTGAGAAAAAGGAGTAATGAGAAAATTGGATTCGTTTTGGGAAAATTTTCACCGAATTAAAATACCGAAATGAAATTCGGGCCATTCCCTATTCCTAGACCATTTTCCCATCTTTGTTTCGCGATAGGCAATTTTTGATTCGCGTTAAACCTACCGTGGTTGAATGATCGATGATTGGAAGAGAATTAGGATTTTGAGAAAAAGGAGTAATGAGAAAATTGGATTCGTTTTGGGAAAATTTTCACCGAATTAAAATACCGAAATGAAATTCGGACTATTCCCTATTCCTAGACCCCTTTCCTATTTTTGCTTCGCGAAAGGAAATTTTTCATTCGCGTTAAATCCACCACGGTTGGATGACCAGTGAACGAAAAAGAATTAGCATCTCTGAAAAAAAAATGGGATCATTCCATTTTCCTATTTTCGTTTCGCGACAGGAGATTTTTGATTAACGTTAAATCTACCACGGTCGGGTGATCGGCGAATGAAAGAGAATTAGGATCTCGAAAAAATGAACTAATAGAAAATATTGTATTCGCCTGCAAGAATTTCCACGAAATTGAAATCCCGAAATAGGATTCGGGATCATTCTCCTTTTTTATTTTCGTTTCGCGATACGAGGTCTTTGATTAAATCTACCATGGTCGAATGATCGATGAATGAAAAAGAATTAAGATCATCGTATTATTACAGTTATCATTCGTGTGTAATGAATCATTACAGGAAATTCCAGTGCTAAGACTCGGGAAAAATTCACGGAGATACGCGAGGCCTTTGACATATGACCATATTTTGACATCTTTAAGGAATAATACGAAAAATGAGTGCATAATAGAGAAAAATGGAAAGGACATCGAAGAATCAGAGTCAAGAAAAGCGATGAGGATGGTTCAAGAAGATCCTGCGTTCCACAATAATGTCAAGAGCCAGAGAAAACCCTCAACGATGCACAAAGCTCATGACATATGACCATATTTCGGTATATTTAAGAAATAATACGAAAAATGTGTGCATAATAGAGAAAAATGGAAAGGACATAAAGAAATCAGGGTGAAGAGAAGCAACGAGGATTACTTATGAAGATCCTGTGTTCCACAATAGTGTCAAGACTCGGGGGAAACCCTCTACGATGCACGATGCTCTTGACATATGACCATATTCTGGCATATTTAAGAAATAATACGAAAAATGTGTGCATGATAGAAGAAAACGGAAATTACATCAGAAAATCAGAGAGAAGAGAAGTGACGAGGATCGTTCAACAAGATCCTGTATTCTAAAATAACGTCGAGAGCCAGGGAAATCCTCAGAGATACATGAAGCTCTTGACATATGACCATATTTTGACATTTTTAAAGAATAACACAAAAAACGTCTGCATAGTAGAGAAAAGCAGAGAGGACATTGAAAAATCAGAATCAAGAGAAGCGACGAGGATCGTATAGAGAAGATACTATATTATAAAATAATGTCAAGAGCCAGGGAAATCCTCAGAGATACATGAAGCTCTTGACATATGACCATATTTTGACATATTTAACGAATAATACGAAAAATGAGTGCATAATACAAGAAAACGGGAAGGACATTAAAAAATCAGAGTCAAGAAAAGCGACAAGAATCGTTGAAGAAGATCCTGTATTCTATAACAGTATTAAAAGCCAAGGGAAACCATCGGTGATTCGCGAGGCCTTTGGCATATGACCATATTTTGACATATTTAACGAATAATACGAAAAATGTGTGCATAGTAGAGAAAAACGGAAAGTACATCAAAAAATCAAAGTGAAGAGAAGTGATGAGAATATTCAAGAAAATCCTGTATTCTAAAATAGCATCAAGAGCCAGGGAAACCCTCAGCGATACATGAAGCTCTTGTCATATGACCATATTTTCACATTTTTAAAGAATAACACAAAAAACGTCTGCATAGTAGAGAAAAGCGGAGAGGACATCGAAAAATCAGATTCAAGAGAAGCGACGAGGATCGTATAGAGAAGATACTATATTATAAAATAATGTCAAGAGCCAGGAAAACCCTCAGCGATACATGAAGCTCTTGACATATGACCATATTTTGACATATTTAAGAAATAATACGAAAAATGTGTGCATGATAGAAGAAAACAGAAAGGACATCAAGAAATCAGAGAGAAGAGAAGTGACGAGATCATTTAAGAAGATCCTGTATTCTAAAATAGCGTCGAGAGCCAGGGAAATCCTCAGAGATACATGAAGCTCTTGACATATGACCATATTTTGACATATTTAAGAAATAATACGAAAAATGAGTGCATAATACAAGAAAACGGGAAGGACATAAAAGAATCAGAGTCAAGAAAAGCGACAAGAATCGTTGAAGAAGATCCTGTATTCTATAACAGTATTAAAAGCCAAGGGAAACCATCGGTGATTCGCGAGGCCTTTGGCATATGACCATATTTTGACATATTTAACGATTAATACGAAAAATGTGTGCATAATAGAGAAAAATGGAAAGGACATCGAAGAATCAGAGTCAAGAAAAGCAATGAGGATGGTTCAAGAAGATCCTGCGTTCCACAATAATGTCAAGAGCCAGGGAAAACCCTCAACGATGCACGAAGCTCTTGACATATGACCATATTTTGGCATATTTAAGAAATAACACGAAACACGTCTGCATAATAGAGAAAAACGGAAAGGCCATCAGAAAATCAGAGAAAAGAGAAGTGACGAGGATCGTTCAACAAGATCCTGCATTCTAAAATATCGTCGACAGCCAGGAAAACCCTCAGCGATACACGAAGCTCTTGACATATGACCATATTTTGGCATATTTAAGAAATAACACGAAACACGTCTGCGTAATAGAGAAAAACGGAAAGGCCATCAGAAAATCAGAGAAAAGAGAAGTGACGAGGATCGTTCAACAAGATCCTGCATTCTAAAATATCGTCGACAGCCAGGAAAACCCTCAGCGATACACGAAGCTCTTGACATATGACCATATTTTGGCATATTTAAGAAATAACACGAAACACGTCTGCGTAATAGAGAAAAACGGAAAGGCCATCAAAAAATGTGACTGAAGAGAAGTAATGAGGATCATTGAAGAAAATCTAGAATTATTTTAAATGATTTGTGAACTCGCCATTATTTACAGGTTTTCCTAATTCAATTAATTATCATCGATAAGCTATTTGCATTTTCTCCCACGATTGAGCGTTGAAAATGGAGAAATACAAGCGTGGCATCGCGATGGAGAAAGAAGATCGCCGATAGGCAATGAATTGTTGCTTTATTTATGCTGACCTATTTGCCAAAGCGGCAACTCCGTGAAGGGAAACTAATTTTCAAGTTGGAAATTCCGCGCGGCCCGGCAGGTCGCGAAATTGAAAATCCATCCGCAATCGAAAGTTATAATTTATCCAGTCGCGTTTTAATTACTCCTTTCTCGAGTTTCGCGTTAGCCTGGACTCTCTGTTAATCAGCGCGGAAAAAAGTGATGGAAATCGCGGCGACAGGCTGACAAAATGTCGCCGTTTCGTCGCCATCTTCTGTCCACGCAGCGACCGCGATAATTTTATTATCCTCTCCCGTTCCCCAATTATCGCGGCGACGTGCATTCCCGCAGA
This sequence comes from Eufriesea mexicana, assembly GCF_001483705.2. Taxonomy (NCBI): domain Eukaryota; kingdom Metazoa; phylum Arthropoda; class Insecta; order Hymenoptera; family Apidae; genus Eufriesea; species Eufriesea mexicana. The sequence continues at coordinate 351,718 of NW_016915711.1, read as the reverse complement.
TAAGAGGATGAAAATCGCGAAATTTCGTTCAGCGGGCTCGATTTCGTCACGGCGACTAGCGAGCGCCTTATCTCGCTGGATAATTATTTGCTCGCGGAAGCTTTATCTGCTCGCGATTCCCCTGGGTAATTTTAATATTTCGCACTTTTTAGAAGCCCGTGAATGTGCCTTGTCACTCATCAGGCGCCGTTTATCCGCGACTTCTTATCTCGTCATCGTTCCTCGCCATTTACAGCATAAATGGATAAATCCCCGGAGGGTCTGGAGGACGAAAAGGAAGTAAAAGCACGAGCTGGATGAATCAACGATGACCAGATGCTTCTTATAATTAGCTCGTTATCAAACCTGTTCCGGTGTTTCGTTTCGAATAATCACCAGACAGCGAAGCGTGTCGAGAGGGTCTGGAATACTCGACGGTGACACATTGGAAATTAATTCGAAATTAATAAGATAGACAATCTTTAAAATATGCGTTGTAAATCCTAATCAGGTGACACAGGGAGTGTCTCGTCGGAACAATCGGTTCACGCCTAGAACGCTTATGCCTATAGTAAGATGGAATTTTTGGAAAAATAAATCGAAGATAGGCTAATGCAGATGTAGGAAAAGAATTATTTGGAAAAAGGATCCCTAAATAAGGAATATCCCCTTATTTTAGGAAAAGAACGAAAATCGAATAATACTGTATAATAATATGGAAGGTGTGCCGGTCCCCTTGGGGCTACGGGGGTTGGTTTGAGGACTCTGTGGTTCCTGCAGTTCTGCCACTTGGTATCCTGATGAGCACCTTGCTATGACAGGTAGCAGACAGAAGGATGCAAGGAAGGGATGCGTTTCGTCCTGGACCTACAAGTGGACACGTCAATAAGGGCATATATATATATACAGCAGTCACTTATTGTTTCACAGCGGCTGACACCAATAATATACGAAATATAGTATAGATATGTCGTCGTAAAAGGGTTAGACTGAAATACTTAGGTAGCATAGGAATTTTGTATCTATGGAGGTCGAGGATTCACCGAGGACTTGCGGGGACTAATTCGAACGAAATCACCCACCATATTCCTGCCCCCTTCGGTCATAATAAGAAATTAATACGAAATTAAAACGGTGGCGAGAGATTGGAGTTTTCTTATGTTTACTTCTTCGTTTTCCACAATTTTCCAAAATTTTCTACGATGGTACAGGTGCGTCGTCGCAAAAGGGTTAGACTGGGATACTTAGGTAGCATAGGAATTTTGTATCTATGGGGGTCGAGGATTCACCGAGGACTTGCGGGGACGAGAGAAAATTAAAACAGTGACGAGAGATTGGAGTTTTCTCGCATTTATTACTTCGTCGGTTCGTTTTCCAAAATTTCTCACGAGGCAGAGAAAAACAAACCCCCTTTATATGGAGCATCGAAAATCGATTGACAAAGAATAAATTTCGAAAGGAACTCGAATAAGACGACTTTGGAAAACGTAACGAAGTCAGGACTGCGTGAAAAGGAAGCGAGAAGAATGCAAAGGAAATTCGATCCCCTAACGCGCGTTATTTTTTCACGCGTTCCTTCACCCCTCTATCTAATTAAGTACCAATCGATGGAAAAGTTATTTCCGCGACAAGAGGATTCGTTTTTAATCCACAGACCCGATTTCCGCTGGAAAGCCACATTCGCGCAATGCATCTCGGGACGATACGAAAACGTATCTGCCCGCGTTTCCCGGGCATCGACATTTTTCAAATTGCCCCGACAAATTTCGTCCAAGCCCGCAGAATTGATCGTCCCTCCATCTCGCCTGGCTATCGATCATTTCTATCGGGAAATAAATATCCATCGATGAATGATCAAATTTTTCCCACTTCCGGACTTAAAATTTCACGAATCCAGACGATTTGTAAATTTACGAGCTGAGAATATCGGGCAAATCTTGCCAAACAGGAGTCCGTCCCTCGCAACTTCGAGTCTCAGACAGTTTTCGACGTCTGATGCAGCATCACGCTTCATTCAGGAGGAACTTTCCCGATAGAAACTTCCGAAAAAGCGCGTATCTGCTAAACAAAGTCTAGACCTGGTGGCGACAACGCGGAGACGCATAAAACACAGCGAATTCTTTGCTGTCATTGTTATATACCTACTGATTACCACCTAGTATTGATTTAGATTGATTTTCCAGGCTTTAATCGTCTTTTACCTGATCATTTGCAGTTGTCCTACCCCTGTTAAGTTATTCCTAGTTTCCTAGATCGTGCATATGCATTCACGCACAAAAGATAGCGAATTTTCTGCTGTCAATGCTGTATGCCTACTAATTTCCACCCAACTTTGAGCCTAGGTGCATCAACCACCACTGTCGTTGCTGCATCTTTGATTTTCCAGACTTTAATCGTCCTTTATCCTAGTCATTTGCACATTACCCTATCCTAGACCCTGCCAAGTTATTCCTAGTCTCCTAGATCGTGTATATGAATACATGCATGAAACACAGCGAATTCTCTGTTGTCATTGCTGTATACCTAATTTCCATCTTATCTTGAGCCCATCTTTGATTTTCCAGACTTTAATTGTCTTTTATCCTGGTCATTTGCACGTTACCCCATCCTAGTCCCTGCCAAGTTATTCCTAGTCTGCTAGATCTTGTATATGCACATACGCATGAAACACAGCGAATTCTCTGCTGTCATTGCTGTATACCTAATTCCCATCTTATCTTGAGCCCATCTTTGGTTTTCCAGACTTTAATCGTCTTTTATCCTGGTCATTTACACGTTACCCTACCCTAGCCTCTGCCAAGTTATTCCTAGTCTCCTACATCGTGTAAATACACCGAGTTTCGCTAAAAAGAGACGAGATTTTTATACCAGTTCACGACATACACCTCGGCAAACCTCTTGCAGGTAGTAAGTAAACTCTACAAGTAGTGAACTTGTATACATACTGATTCCGATCTAATCTTTGGTAAACAACGCGTCGATGACACTAGTCGCCTTGTCATCTATCGGTTTTACACTTTGATCGTTCTTTAACTAAACTTTGGACGGTATTTGCGATAAAGCATAGCCATGCAACGATGATGCCATACGTGCTGCACTGATAGCGATTTTTGGGACTGTTTCTGAGCCTCGAAGCTGCGCTATTGAGCCACTGTCAAAGTGTCATGAGCTGGGTTTAGGATCATAATAACCTCCTGTTTTCTGAAAAGCTCAGAAAAATGAAATCAAAACCAATAGAATTCAGAGAGCATTAGTTACTGTAACCCATAAAGACACACCTATATATTCTTTCTTTGCATTTGCACAAGTGTGTACGCACATTTCATTGATAATAAATTTTATATATTCGTTATTATACAACTCTATATGGTTCTCTAAAGTTCCCTATATTATAATAAACGCTGTAATTTCATTCCAGAAATTGCAATATTATTCCTTTTCCAGTTTCATCCACGTCAATCCTAGTCTTTTATGTGTGTGTATATAAATATACCAAATTTCTGGCGAAAAAGATGAGATTTTCGTAGGAACTGGTGACGTAAACATCGGAGAGGTTATCGAGTAGATTTAAAAATGTGGGCTCATCTCCGCTGGCCGGAATGCAGCACACTCATTTCCGGAATGCAACATCATGAAACGATCGCGGAGGTTTTCCATTACGGTCCAAGATGAATAAGCCTGGCCGCAAACCAGCACGGTCCAACGGCGAGCTAATCCCCATGAACGTGTCGCTGGTGGGCAAACACCATTGGAAATGCCTTTCGAACGATGTACCACGCAGAGAATCGCGCTGGAAAACCCAGGCAATTTCAGGAGCCCGGTCTAATTGCGGATGTGTTGGCAGACGCGTACGAATAACTAATCAGTACAAATGTCACCGGTTGTGTGCACTGGCTGCATGTACACACGTCCCCAGTTCCGCAAAGCGCGCCTTGTGCGCCATTGCAACGACGAATATGCCTAGCACGTGCAACTTAACGTCGCTTGTAACGAGCACACCATCGAATCTGTTCGACCACGCACGGTTTACGGCTTCCTCTTGTCCCTGACCATGCTGTTTCCGCTCAAACACTGCTGCCTTATTACCCGCCTATGTCGATGTAATCGACCTGGTTCGAGACTGCACCCATCATCGTCACCAAGAATCGCGTAACGAAACGGACCAGTAGAAAACTCCGAGTTCTCGGGCTACATCGCGTTTCCTGCGCGATATTTTGCACGCGCAAATCGGCGAAGATCGAGTTTAACTACGTTAAAATATAGCGAGTACTATATCATGGATCGGTGACGAGGAATTTTTATCCTGTACTGTACCAAAATTGGAAAATTTCGCGTTCTCAGGTGTCGAATTCCAGTTTGGAACATGACCACCGCTTTGGGATATTTTGCACGTGCAAATTGGCGAGGATCGAGTTTATGATATAGTGAGTACTATACCATAGATCGGTGACGAGGAATTTTTATCCTATACTGTACCAAATTTGGAAAATTTCGCGCTCTCAGGCGTCGAATTCAAGTTCTGAATATGACGACTCCTTTAGGATATTTTGCACGTGCAAATTGGCGAGGATCGAGTTTAAGATATAGTGAGTACTGTATTGTAGATCGGTGGCGAGGAATTTTTATCCTATACTGTACCAAAATTGGAAAATTTCGAGCTCTCAGGTGTCGAATTCGAATTCGGAATATGAAGGCCCCTTCGGGATATTTTGCACGTACAAATTGGCAAGGACCGGATTTAAGATATAGTGAGTACTATACCATAGATCGGTGACGAGGAATTTTTATCCTATACTGTACCAAAATTGGAAAATTTCGAGCTCTCAGGTGTCGAATTCGAATTCGGAATATGAAGGCCCCTTCGGGATATTTTGCACGTACAAATTGGCAAGGACCGGATTTAAGATATAGTGAGTACTATACCATAGATCGATGACAAGGAATTTTTATCCTGCACTGTACCAAAATTGGAAAATTTTACACTTTCATGTGTCGAATTCGAGTTCAGAATATGACGACTCTTTTGAGATATTTTGCACGTGCAAATTGGCAAGAATTGAGTTTAAGATGTAGTGAGTGTTATATCTTAGATCGGTGACAAGGAATTTTTATCCTGCACTGTACCAAAATTGTAAAATTTCGCGCTGCCATCGTCAAATTCGAGTTTGGAATATGACGTCTTCTTTGCGATATTTTGCACATGCAAATTGGCAAATATCGAGGTCAAGATTCACTAAGTACTATACCATGAACCGGTGACGAGCAATTTTCATCTCGCTCTGTAGCAAGATCGAAAATTTAAAATCCCACGTGGGAATACGATACTGAATACTCGACAATGACTAATTAACGAAGAAATTTAATATATGTTCTTTGTTATTCCCAGAATTTCAATTTTTCAATCAATTTAATATCCAACAGAACGAGGTAAAGTTTCGATTAGCATCGACTCGGTTCATTAACCCTTCGCAAAAGTGCCATTATTAACCTGCAAAATTACCTTATTTCGGTCTAACCCAAATTTCACGGTGAACAGAGATGGTAAGGATACGCATAGACAAATCTGCGGAGGGTTCTGCTCGACTGATCAATAAATTAGCAGTTTCAGGCAATGATCAACTGAAGCACGATCGCGCTCGGTACTCCAACAGTTCACTCTTTGACTAACACACCGAAATCACATGTTTTCCTCAGGATGCTACGGCAGTGCATCGCTAGATGCGAGATTTGTTCTAAAACTTTTTTCGTGTTGTAATAAAAATTTTTAATTATCCTATTGGAACCCGGATTTCAATACACAATACTATTGTAGAGATATGGTGGTTGTTAAATAATATAAAACTATTTATTAAACATAAAATAATAATACAATGTGCGGTGACGGTAAAGGCTACGAATATAGATGTATATATCAACTAAACTCTTACGACTACAACTAACGATACGATTATAATTAACAACACAATTACAACTAACAACACGATTATAACTAACACAATTACAACTAACAACACGATTACAACTAACAACACGATTACAACTAACAACACAATTACAACTAACAACACAATTACAACTCACTGACCCAGCTTGACTATCTCTCAAGCACTGTGTCTGAAAAAAAAGGCACCCTAATCATTTCTGCCTTCCTTACATATTCCCTAAAAAGTCTCCCCTAACACGACAAAATATGGTCATGCTAAGGGCCTGACGCATCGCCGGGGTTTTTCCAAATGACCTGGCCCTCGAACCCTCGGCGACTTTCTAGACCAAAGTCACCTACACACGAGGTGGCCATTCTGCGATACTACACTATATATATATCTAGTAACAAGGCTACGTTGGAAAAATACAAGTCAACGGAGAGGTAAAGACTAAAACTGAAACTGAAAACTGAAACTGACCTTTCGCAAAATTTTATGAGAGTTTATATAATGTTAGTTTCTGGTGGGGTGAAGATGACCCATTGGCCCTTAGTGAAAGCAGGAACGAGTCAATTGTTCTTGAACTCTGAAATTGGTCTGTGTTTATCAGCCAGGTCCTTCTAGTGACTAAGGGTCAACGAATCGTTAGTCATCCAACAGTTCAATAAGGGAATTTTTATTTTAACCCTTTGCACTCGAGAGGTGACACTCAGTCACCATTTAATCAGATTCTAAAGATCGACGTTAATTAATATTGTAGGATACCAAAAGAAATCGCAAATCGGTTATTGCCAACAAAAACAAATTGTAAACCGATCGATATCTTCTAGAAGCAAATGGAAAAGTTATTCTATATAACAAAATTAAGTTGCTTGGCTCCCCTACGGGGAAGTGAAGCGTAGGTTAAGGAAGGCATAAAAGCGTGGTCCTTGACGACCAAAACAGAGTCCTTGGAAATCGGTTGTGACCAGCACAAGCGTGAGTCGCTTGGTGTTGGAAAAAGAGTTTTAAAAGAGTGCGTCCTTGTGTATTTTCATTTCGTTATCTTAGTGTTCTTTTCCTAAATTAAATCAGTTTACGAGTTTTGAGTTTGTGTTATTGTGTTCTTGTTCTTCCCATAATTTTCGGTGTCTCAAGACCAGTATTCGCCATCCTACGATATACCAAATTTGAAATTACTTAACGATGTGTGGAATGTGGATAAAAAATAATTCTACGTCTTAATTTGCATATTATTTCTCATTTACCATTTTAAAAATATCGTCGACTCTATGACAGAAAGTCTTCGAATTACTATTATTTCTGTAACGAAAAAGTCGTCGAGTGCAAAGGGTTAAATATTAATTATTTTTAATTTCAAAATATCTTCTAATTAGCGGATATATTCAAAATGCAGGAACTGTCAATTTTCATTGAATGTCCAGTGATCAATGATCATCGTGTCGTCACAGGAGAAATCGTGGCCGGTTATATGTGACCAACATGACAGTCAAAGTGTTAATTACCATTTCCTGCCGATCTAATCCTGCCAAGTTCCCTAGTTTAATATAAAAGGAACCCAAATTTTCGAAGACAGAAATCATTTCGAATTATCCTTTCGAAAATCGGATCTATTAGAACCCTCGGAGTGTAATTAAATTTAATTCAGTGTGTACAGAAAGAAACGAAACGAACTAATAATCCCACTTCTGGGATTGTAAGGTGGTTCACTAATTTATCGACGACACAGTCAGCACTGGCCTAATATTCTCTAAACGCAAAACACTCTAAGGACGCTGTTATAGGAACTATCTCAATGACTATCTCAACTGTCTCAATGATCAACTCGCTCAACTGTCAACTGTCTACTCTCTATCTTCCAGAGCGGGCCCTTTTAAGCCCGTCTGGAAGGCAAGGACCTCCCCCGAAGGAGGAGAAAACTCCCCCCACGTAACGCTCTGGGGTGGAAGGGATTCCTCCTTCAGGTTAGGCTCTTTGAAGGGTCACCCACGCGGGGACCGATCCCAAGGGGTGCGTCACCCCCAGTTTACAATAGGGAAAACCGGGGTTGCGCGAGGCTACCTCACGTGGCCTGGCCCCGACTTCCCGAGACTCATCTGGCCGTCAGACTCTAACGGGACCCCTGTACCTGGCGAAGTCTAAAGATATCCTATATTCTTACAAGTGGAAGTTTGACTTATCTCGGAGAAAATCTGATTCGCTTATGGTTGAACTCGCATACACGTGTTGTTCCGTCGTGGAACAAGGAAGACCCGTTACAGTCTTCCAACAGCCAGGTCTTAGGGTCGAACAATTCGGCATCGGAATTTTCCGCTCCATGCCTTCAGCATGTTTGAATGCTTTACCTTTTTTCTTTGACTTCTCGTGTCGCGGAACACGAGAATCCTGGAAATCCCTAATTTAACGAAATTAGGCGACGGCTCTTAAGACTTGGCTGACAAAGGCCTGAGGGCTCCACGTGGTCCGCACACGTTGGAAGCCTCAGGCCCTCGCTAGGGGTAATAAACGACCGATGGGGTCACCAGCGCGCGGGTGGACCCCAGGTGCCCCACCTTGGAGGAGAGGCTTTCCTCCACTATCGTTGTTTTTTGGGGGAACCTTCCCTTTCTCCAAGGTCACGGATTCGCGAACCAAGGGAACGCCCTTGGTCAAAAACAGCCAATCATATTTGGCGAGCTCCCGATTTTTCCTAACGCCGATCTTAGGAAGATCGAGGAGCTCACTTCGGTACGAGCTCTGAGAGACACGGGTTCTCTTAACACACTTCGGTACGAGCTCTGAGAAACACGGGATCTCTATAAACACTTCGGCACGAGATCCGAGAGACACGGGTTCTCTCCTAACACTTCCGCACGAGCTCTGAGAGACACGGGTTCTCTCTAAAACAGTTCCATACGAGATCTGAGAGGCACGGGTTCTCTCTTTAACCACTTCCGCACGAGCTCTGAGAGACACGGGTGCTCTCTAAAGACACTTCGATACGAAATTTGAGAGACGTCGGTTCTCTCTAAAACACTCCGTCTAACCGATTCAAATCAACAACACGCCACGTTCTTTTCGAAACGTCGCCCGTCGTAGACACGACTCTTTTCCGCTCGTGCAACTTAAACAGTTGCCCAATATTAAATTGGCGGGTAACACGTGTCGTAGTCGCGAGACGGCCTTACAACCCGTCGGAAATACGAGAATTTCGATCGCGACACGTGTTAATGGGACGAGAAGGGGAATAGCAAAGCGTTATTTATAATTTACTTATCACGTAGTAGATGTCACGATTAATACAATATGCATACATTCCAATGGTAACACTCGTTCTTCCTGACTGGTTTCGCGTCCAGATTGCTCCTTATCCGTTCATAAAACAGATATGTACTCGAAACTGTATCCCTAGTGGTAGTTTGGTTGGCCATTAGAGGTAGTAAATTATCAGGTTTATCGAAGAGACGAGCCCGCGAAATTTTTTCCCCGGTTTTCATTAACGAAACCCGAACTCGTCGGGCAGAAGTATTTTAATTACGCGCGCAAGATTACATTTCTATGGCGTGCATGGTATTCCACGGTAGGCGCGGATTTGTTTCCCGTGATCAAATTAAGCCTCGTCTTCCGGTCGTCGTAAATATCGCGCACCTCTAATTACACCGTGTCGGCGAGATACTTTTAACGAGAGACGTGCTCCACCGTGCACACGATGCACCGTTTCGATAAACCTCCCAGTATCGTTCCTCTAATTTCCCATGCAGCCCGTCATTACGATGCCTCTTTGCTCTTTACGGGCCACGATCGATCGCGATTTAACCTTGAACTACCGAGGAAAAATATAGTGCATACAGGGATCACGCGAATCGATGTATATTTAACACTAGATTCACGGAATCTAGCAATTTGACGGAAGGGTTGCTCCAATTAGACGATGATAACAGATTTAGTTAACTTATATTGAGACTATTAATGTAATATATAATTGTTTTTAAATTAAACTAGTAGTTAAAAAAAGGGCACGTGGTTTCCTTTCACTGTCAATTTAACAGGTGTCCTTAGAAATAGGTATATAGACAGAGTTTTGTAAATTTAGTGTTAAAATCGATGGATTTCGAGTTGGGAATTTCGAGTGCTGGGGAACTGAAGTGCGCGAGGTCAGGAAACTTTTTAAGTTTATGGGAAAAATTGGTAGTCTTGAATGGATGAAGAGAGCTTCCAATTTTTTAAAATTCGAGATTTCCGATCCCGAATACACCAGGAATAAAAATCCTGTCTTCTTTGCAAATTTATGAGAAAAAATTGGGATTATCGAATGGATGAAGAAACCCTCCAATTTTTTAAATTCGAAATTCCTGAATATATCACGAATGAAAATTCTGTCTCCTTTGTAAATTCCCGGAAGAAATTTTGGAGTCCCGAATAGATGAAGAAACCCTCCAATTTTTTAAATTCGCGATTCCCGAATATATCTCGAATGAAAATCCTGTCTTCTTTGCAAATTTATAGGAAAAAATTGGGAGTCCCGAATAGATGAAGAAACCCCCCAATTTTTTAAATTCGAAATTCCCGAATATATCTCGAATGAAAATTCTGTCTCCTTTGTAAATTCCCGGAAGAAATTTTGGAGTCCCGAATAAATGAAGATACCCTGCAATTTTTTAAAATTCGAAATTCCCGATCCCGAATACACCTGGAATAAAAATTCTGTCTCCTTTGCAAATTTAAAGGAAAAATTCGGGAGTTCCAAATAAATGAAGAAACCTTTCAGTTTCAAAAAATTCGAGATTCCCAATGCCAAATACATCTCGAATAAAAATCCTGTATCCTTCGCAAATTTGCAAAAAAAAATTCGGGAGTCCCGAATAGATGAACAAACTCCTCAATTTTTAAAATTTTTTAAATTTCGAAATTTTCAAATACATTTCGAATGAAAATTATCGTCTCCTAGATAATCGCAACAAATTGTGGAAAATCTCGAAAAGAATTATTTGGAACACTCGTATTGGATACACTCTCGATTTGTCTACGTTTCTTTATGCAAGTCCGTGAACTGTAATTTGGAGAAGTTTTTTGGACCCCAGAACGAGAATGAATAATTCCCAGAGGAAGAAGAATGATTCGATATTAGAGTGGAAATTTGTTACAGGAGGTCGAGGTAGGCTTCAGCTGAAATACGCGGAGTAATTCGAGGTTTAACCCCATGGTCTCTTCGCGATTCGACGACGACTAAGATAAATATGCAGAGGCACTGGACCAGGCGTCGTAACTTGGCTACATTCCATTTAAAGCGGTGGATACAAATTGTGCCGCCTTTTAAAATAAATAACCCCGAGTGAACGTATTTTTCCGATATCACCGGACAGGTTTCTCGCAGCCAGGCTAGAGGAACGATGACAAATCGGAAATTTATGTAACGAAGGCAACATCCGCCACGCGACATCCTGTCCGTCTGGTCTATTATACCTGTTTCAACGGCAAAAGCTTGTTTTTCTATGGGCTTACGCAATCGATTGTTCGACGGACGACCCATTACGACACCTTTCTTGCGTCCCGTGTCAACCTGGTTTTGTCCGAAACGGGAAATGGGAGTTTTTTTAATTTAAAACCGAGATAAATTCGGCTCCGGAAACGTTTCGAACAGCAGCTCGTACAGCGTCGTGCAAAAGAGTTGGTCTTTCCACGCATCCGAAGAGAGTATTTTAAATTTTATGGAGCAATTTAATCCATCCTGTAAACCAGGATGACGGGTGTTATGTCAGGTTTGGGATATTTGACTTTCTTGTGGACGAGTGCGAAGTGCAACGAAACTTCAAATATAATATATTTAAACGAAATATATGGCAAAATTCTTATCTCCATCTTAATTTGGAATGTTCGATGATGCTATAAGATATTTTTCAGAGTTTTCTTTAAATTATTATTCGCTATAGAACGCGAATTATCTCGATTACGCGATAAGGGTAAGAAATTCTGTCCTTTATGATATTTAAATTAAAAAAAATAGACCTAAACGAAATATCTGGCAAAATTTTTATCTCCATCTTAATTTGGAATGTTCGATGATGCTATAGAAAATTGCTCCGAGTTTTCTTGAGACTATTATTCGCCATAGAACGCGAATTATCTTGATCACGCGATAAGGGTAAGAAATCCTGTCCTTTATGTTATTTAAATTAAAAAAAAATACATTTAAACGAAATATTTGGCAAAATTTTTATCCCGATCTTAATATGGGATGTTCGAAGTTGCTATAAGAAATTTTTCAG
>NW_016915711.1:329580-339233 GCF_001483705.2 Eufriesea mexicana | reverse complement strand
AACGCGAATGATCTTGATTACACGATATGAGTAAATAATCTTATTCTTCGCGCCATCTAAATTTAAAAAAGATATATTCAAACAAAATATCTCGTGAAGCTATTATCCCGATCATAATTCAGGGTATTTGGAGACGCTGTAAGAATTTTTTCAGATTTCTTTTTACACTATTATTCGCTGCAGAACGCGAATGATCTTAATTACACGATAAGCCTTAAAAATCTCGTTCTTTGTCCCATCTAACTTCAACGATATATATATCCAATTCTAAATTATATTTCCAAAGTTTCTAAAAAATATATTCAACCGAAATTACAGTAAGATCAATACTACCTAAAGTAAATCAAACCCTGGCGCGAAACTTGAAATACGAATCGCAGAACAATTTACTCGACTCTTTATTCTCGTCTCATCAACTTCGCCGACTATCTTCATCAAGCGTGCCTTCAGGGTCGTGCATCAAAAATAATTACGTTCCGTAAATTACCCAAGCGCGAGTCTAAATAACGATACCACGAGGAACAGAGCCATCTTTGGCCGACATTAAAGATCAAGGAACTCCATCGAGCGACCTGCCACGAAAGGAGCCACGAACGATCTACCACCCGGTTTCGAATTTATTTAAATTTATTCATTCGAGCGAATTATTCGCCGAAACTCCTCACCGTGGAGCGTGGAACTTCATTCTACGGATAATATGCATGCGAACTCGTAACAAAGGAACCTTTGACCAGCGTTTACGCGTTGGCAAACGAACGGAACGCTTCTTCGCGGCGGGGAAAAACCGAGGAAAAATACGCGCGAACTCGAGCTCGCGAAGTTCAGCGAGAACGGGATGGGAAAAAATGGAAGGAAAAAGGAAAACAGATAGCAACCGATACATCGAGCTCTGCTCGCGAAACCTTTTCGCGGCAGCCAGAGCCGCGGAAACGCGATATTGCCTTCCAGCTGACGATAGGTCTTTCTGGAGAACCGGAAAAGTTTATCTCTGATACGCGGCTGCTATATTTGTCTGCAAGCGTTAACGCGCGATTTCCGATGCACCAGTGGCTGCAACTCGTTCGTGGGAACGGGTGAAGATCCTCTCCCGGTCGACTTTACGATTACCGAGCCAGTCGTTCTCTTTATAGGCGTATTTAACGAGGATTTATCGGACTTTATTGGGTCTCGGGTGCAACTTCCGCGAAGAAGTTAGCGAGAATCGACCAAGACGACCCTGATCCCGCGGAAAAATGACGGCTGAGCGATCGAGAGCCCGAAGAGGGATGAGAATGAGGAGAATAAACAGACACGGACTGCAGCCACGTCATGCGAGGGGATAAAGATGCGAGGGAGGGACGTAAGAAATTATTCAGCCAAGTGTATTCCCACACAGCCTCGCTCGACTATAAACGATTCTCAATCCGGCCATAACGTTCCCATTTCGCGCGCAAACACGCCTCGTTCCTGCCATATGAACAGCGAGAGCCGCGGCCAGCCGTTCCGCTTCTTTCTCATGCGAGGGCCATTTTTTCCCCCTATTTAAAATTCAAATTTTCCAACGCTCGAGGAGCAGCCGGGTAAGGGAGAGACCCGAGGGGTGGGAAGATCCTATGGTACATCGAGATTCGACCCTGGGAATGAATGTTTATCGAATTACGGGACCCTGGGTCCGCGGGGTCGCGGAACGGATGTCGAGGAAACAATCGAATTCCGTGGGAAGGAACGAAACGGTGTCACGGTTATTGGGTCGGTTCATAACGACGAGTACGTGGGCAAACTTACCCCCCACGATAAAACCGCGTGCTCGACATGCAATGACAGGCTTTGCTCGGGCAGAGACAAAGACTCGGGCACCTAAGTGGCAAGCAAAGTGGATCCGCGAAGATGAGGAATCGTTGGTAATCCTGCGGGAGGAATCGTCAGTGAATCGATGACAGAATAGGTATCAGCGAGGTCATCGTCGGAGTTTGACAATGCTCCAATTCTTTCTCTTTATTGTTCCAATTTCTAGGCAATTTTAATTGATATAGTAGTTGTTAGCACTCTTATCGCTAAATGGTGTCAAAGAGGGTCGAGGTTGAATCCTAGGTTTTGTAAAAAATGTTAAGAAGCATCGATTGATGTGATGAAAAATATATGATTCTATTTAAAAAGACACTAATGTTCCACTAGAAATTAATCAAATTTGTGTCAAACATTTTTCGCTTTGCGAAATAAAGAAGATGTAGACCTAAAAGAATTTGGTGATCTGTACGTATTCTATATGAAAATTCTGATCTGCCAATAGCATTCTCGATGATATAATAGGTACCCCCGAGGTCATCGTCGAAGTTTGACAATGCTCGAATTCTTTCTCTTTATTGTTCCCATTTCTAGGCAATTTTAATTAATATAGTGGTCATCATTCGCAATGGTGAATCATCTTGTCACTAAACGGTGTCAAGAAGGTTCGAGGTTCTTTGCAAATATCCCACCCCCTGGGTAAATCATCCGTTTTGTAGAGAATGTCAAGAAGCATCGACTGATGTGATCAAAAATTCATGATCCTATTTAAAAAGACAACAATGTTTCACTGGAAACTATTCAAATTGGTGTCAAACATTTTTCGCTATGCGAAATAAAGAAGATGTAGACCTAAAAGAATTTGGTGATTTGTATGTATTCTATATGTAAATTAAAGTAATATAATAAAGTAATATAATAGGTACCACCGAGGTCATCGTCGAAGTTTGACAATGCTCGAATTCTTTCTCTTTATTGTTCCAATTTCTAGACGATTTTAATTGATATGGTAGCTATCATTAGCAATCTTATCGCTAAATGGTGTCAAAGGGGATCGAGATTGAATCCTACGTTTTGTAGAGAATGTCAAGAAGCATCGACTGATGTAATAAAAAATATATGATTTTATTTAAAAAGACACTAATGTTCCACTAGAAATTAATCAAATTCGTGTCAAACATTTTTCGCTATACGAAATAACGAAGACGTAGACCTAAAAGAATTTGGTGATCTGTGCGTATTCTATATGTAAATTCTGATCTGCCAATAGCATTCCCGATGATATAATAGGTACCCCCGAGGTCATCGTCGAAGTTTGATTTTTCGTCCAATTTTTTGGCAATTTCAATACCGCAGTGGTCATCATTCTCATCCTTGTGACTAGGAGGTGTTAAGGAGATTCGAGGTTTGTCGCCAATATCCCACCCCTTAGGTAAATCATCCATTTTGTAGAGAATGTCAAGAAGCATCGACTGATGTGACCAAATATATATGATTCTATTTAAAAAGACACTAATGTTCCACTAGAAATTAATCAAATTCGGCGTCAAACATTTTTCACTACGCGAAATGACCAAGACGTAGACCTAAAAGAATTTGGAGATCTATATGTACAAATTCTGATCTGCTAATAGCATTCCTGTCAAGGCAGAGCCTATTGTGTAGCCTTATAGACGAGTCTACTAACAGGCCCAGAACGAAGCATACTCTTCCTTCCCTTTCGTTCTTTCCTAGGAACTGCAAGACGTCAATCAACTAAGGGAGGAAGGCCCTAGAATACCCTATTTGTTCGACAGTTCCTAGCTGTCAATATTAGACTATTTTAATTTTTATTAACAACGTTTCATAACTCTCTGACACCAAAGAGGAATAGCAGAGAATATGCCATGTAATAGTAAAATAAAATTCTAAAGACCATAATTGAACTATTGTAAAATGGCAGAATCTTTCCCATAAGAAAACGTCATTTTAAACTAATAAAATTTCAGTCCTTGGTTACTTCCTGTCATATTCTTCGTATACCAAATTTTTAGTTCATTCTTTACAACCAGAGGCAACATTTTTTCACTCCCGTTATGTTATTTTTTCCTATCGTCGCAGCAACTGTCCTTGATTTCCTGGACTGAATTTTTATCGCGGGAATTTCTTTTCCGGCTGACCTTGCGCTGCTATTTTATTACAGGTATTCTCTTATTTTCGCGGGCAGTAGGATTTTTCTTCCCTCTAGAACCCTGTCTGAAATTCCCTTCCTCTGCCGTGATAGGATTGCTGGAACCAACGGTGGAAATTTTTCCAAGTCCCAATTTCATCACGATGTACACTGCATCCCGAGCGAAGACGTATCATTTTCCTATCATTTATCTACTCCTGGCCAGGGATTTCAGAAATAACCACTACAATCGGATCACGAACATTTCGACTGTCGATCTTGGTTTCGTCCATGGGATTATTTTACGGTCTCGCCATATGGTAAATCCCATTATCCCCCATATAATCGCGCGCGACGACGGAAACGGCAGGAAAACGGAGCGTAATCGATTCTGAGGATTTTTACGATTACCTAGTACCATGGGTAAATATCGATAAAATGGAACGAGAGGACGAATTAAACGGCCCGCAGCGACGTTTAATCGCGAGAGGAATAGGATTGCAGGTGAAAGGAAGCGAGCCGGAGGATCAAGGTCCCGAAGGTGGAAAAGCGTGTGGAAAAGCGTGGAAAAGCTGGGAGATTGGAAGGCAGGACAAGGGTCGGCTGGGGGTGGAAACGGTCGTAAAAGGGCGTGCGGGAGCGCAAATGATCGGACGGGAAAAACGTGGCCAAGATCGATCCTTCTCCCGGATTAATTACAATGCAAATTGATTCCCGCTACTTTTTCGCCCGCGAGGGCAAATTGATTTTCCGTTAATTAAATGTCGCCGTTCGACCCGATCCTAATTAGGATTCTCTCTTCGTTAGCCGGTACTACACACCGAGATATGTCCCCCGACCTTCTCTCTCGCTTACCCTCCAGTGATTCGATTCAAAGGGTCTCAAGGAGATCTCGAAAGCTTTCAAACGGCTTTTCCTCTGCCGGACTGAGACGGCGAAAGGGAAAAGAGTAGACGAAGGAACGAAGAAACGAAAGGGGAAGTCGAAGAGGTGGAAAAGGGGAGAAACGAGGGAGGAAGAAGCAGAGGTAGGAGAGAAAGGTAAGGGGTGAATGGAAAGCAGAGAAATCCAGCTTTCCACGCGAAGGACGAGCCTCGTGGAATAATCGATGGACCCCGAGATCGATTCGACCGCCGGTGGCTTTTTCTACTGTGAACCAGTCAGACCGGATGTAACCGAGAGCCGAAGGGTGGAAGAGAGACAGGAGACACTACCGTGTCGGAGAGAGAGAGAGAAAGCGAAACCGTACAGGGGTGGGAGAGTCGGTGTTCCGCTCCGGAAAACAGAGATGCATTTCTCCCGAGGAAAAGCCATTTTCTCGCCTCGCGCCGCTTGTTTACCCCGGCTCATTTATAATTTCCACTGCACGCTGGCTGCCTCTTGTTTACGACGTCCCGACGATTCGCCAGCCGAATCGACGATTCCCGTTCACCAAGGGGATACATCGGGTTCGATTCCCCGGCGAAACTTCCTTCGACCTCCAGTCGTTAACTTCGCCTTCGAGACTTTCGATTAGCTGCTTCACGGAGACAAACACGGCCCTCTTTGCGTCCTCGAACCGAGCAAACGCTTGTTACAACCGTCGCGCGAGATAAATTTACTTTCCCCGTGTCTCCATCGAGATACGGAAACTCGTATCCGAATGTTTCAATATTTACAGCTGATACGATATTATAATAAGAAATCGCGAGATTGTATGCAGGTGTACTTGGAAAATAATGTGGTATCGCAGGATAATAAGCTTGGGTTTGGCTCGAGCGTATTATCTGAAGTGCGTGCGGAATGATGAATGACCGTGAGCTAGGATCCTGTGGACAGGATGTTTATGGATGTATCGGTTGTAAATGAAGAGTGTCTCTAGGAATGCGTCTAAGTGTTTGGGCTACGTGACCCACTGAGGGCAAGGCTGTAAGGAGTGCGTGGGAAAAGCGTGATTGGGAAAGAGAGCATGGGTATGAAAGAGGATAGAGTGCATGGTTTTAAATAAGAATGCATGGACGTGAAGCGGACAGTTCTCGTGTAGAGTTCTTAGGAAGAGTTCTTGGAAGAGAGTTGTATTTTAGTTGTAAAGAGTCGAGTTGCAATTGTGTTGTTAAGTTGTAGTTGTAGTTGATATATCTATATTCGTAGGCTTAATCGTCACCACGTATTGTATTATTATTTTACTACTAATAAATACTTCGATTATATATCACTACCCAAGTCTCTACAATAATTGAATCGGACAATATGTACGACGCTCACGACGCACGCGGTGGAGTTACGGGTCGCGGTGGCGCTAGTGAGTTACGCGTAGAACCGTTCTACGCTTGTCCCAGGCAGCCGAGTCGTATCGCATCCTTTTCTCCGCGAATTAACAAACGTTTCTACTCGACACTGGTCCATTTCTTTCTAAACGAGGTACAGTATAAACCTGTTCGAATTTCCATCGGATTGGTAGATCAAAAAGTCGTAGCTTCGAGAGAACTCGTGAAACGAGAATTTCGTCGCATCTCGCTGAATCTCCGACACCCATTGTTCCAGAGGAATTCGTTCGCTGGTTCCCTTTGAGGAATTTCTCTTTTTCCTGAAATTTCCCTCGCGGCGTTAATTGAACGGTTGAAAGAAGGATTAAGAGGGGTCCACAGGGCGCTCAAAGGCAGACGATACCGAAAGGAGACGAAAGGACGAGGTGCTCCCGAGGAAGGGGGGAACGCTAATATCGCGTCGGGCCAATCGATCGCGTCGAAGATCTCCGATTCGTGGAAGTTAGCCGTGGAACAGAGCTTTGGGAACCGCGGCGTGAAAATCACGGGACAAGTAACATCGGTACGGAAGTGGAAGACGCGTTCCGTCGAAATGGATCCGTTCTAGTTTCAAGCGTCGCGATTTTCCCGTCACAAAGCGGCGTTGTGTTCGTTAGCAAGGGCAATTACTTCGCGAGGAAGGAAGCGACCTAACGACAACGGGCGAAAACGCCTTCGTCGCGACAGAAACGCCTTCGAACAACAAAGCCCGCATCTCCGGCTTAGAATCCTTCCAGCATCGAACTTCGCCCGGTGAATCTGTTTTCTACCCAACAATCCACTCCTTCCCATCTCTCCCTTTTGTTGCTCCATCTCCTCGCGCGGATATCGAGATATTAACCTGCCGGAATAATTAAACCTTTTAAGCATTTCGTCCTTAAGAGCTCCGAATTCTATCGCGTTTCCTTTCAAATCGCTCTTTTTCACCGAAAGGTTTCGCCTCTCGGGTTTTTCCAGGACGAAGATTGCTACGGAGGGTTGGGGTTTAATTACTTTAAGCTCGTTACATCATTGCGCGAGGGTATATGTTTTAGACGTTAAGATGAAAGTGGATCGATTGAAACACAATTTCGAGACCAAATGAACATAGCGCTGCAGAAGAGGACAGAAGTATTTCTCTATTTGTATTTCCAGCGGACGGAATGGCCCAATGGTCTAATTTCATCGGTAATAGATGCAAGTGCACTTTAGGGCAATCGTGCATACGTGATTTCTCGACACGTGCATCTGTGATTCCTGGAGCATGTATACATCTTCAATCGTAAACCTCAACGTTAACCCTTTGCACTCGAGAGGCGTCCTTCAGTCGCCATTTGATAAAATCTCGAAGCTCGATATTAATTAACATATCAAATTTAAAATAACGTAACAGTGCGCGAGATATCGAAATTAAATAATTCTACGTGTCAATTATTATACGATTTCTTATTTAGTGCTGAGAAAAATATCGTCAGCCTTATAGCAGAAAATTTTTCAACTCGAACCCTTTTATAGACAAAAAATCATCGAGCGCAAAGGGTTAATATTCCTAAAACCAGGGTGTCCTTTTTAGTCTCCCTACAGGACTACACTGGAAGAAGACGAGTTGCTCTGGGCCTCGCAAAACATATCTAACACTGACAGATGAGTGAAAGAAAAGGTAACACGAATATAGTAAAAGGAATCATCGAGTTACTGATATTGCCTTCGCTACTGGGCCCGCAGCTTGGACACCCGTGTCCTAGGCAATCAAGACTACACAATTGAAAGACTTTGTCTTTGACCCCTTGCCCTATAATTTAAGTTCCGATGGTCGTGCCATAATCAACAAGAGAGTCGGACAAGCCTCGAGCCATTTCGAGAATGACATTTAATCGAGACAGAAACGCATCAACGAAAATTAACCACGAGTCTGACCCGTGATGTTTACATTGGGTCGTATTTACGAACCACGGCTCTCGCACGTGATGTTTACATTGGGTCGTATTTCCGAACCACGGCTCTCGCACGTGATACTCGTATTTCCGAACCACGGCTCTCACACGTGATACTCGTATTTAGCCTTACCACGAGCCTCACGCTATATTCTAGGCGAAGCTATTCCATTTATTTCTAAATAGTCGTACTTCGACGTGTGTGACTCGTGATAACAACTTTCGACCCAACTCGAACATCACGAGTCAGACTCGTGGAATATAACTCGGGCCACATACCTAAAAATAGTTTGTCTCCTATCAATTTGACCCGGATTTCGTCTGGATAAATGGTGCACAAAGGGTTGGAATACTTTAAAATCGAACTCGAGATGCACGTCTACTTAAACACACCGATATATTGCTGTCGATCGTCGTAAAATCTGTCAGAGACGAACTTAAATATATTATAGACTGCGAGACTCGCCGAGTTTACGATTCTTGGCTTTTCCAAACGGATACAAACGCTGGGACTAGGAACTTGCAACTTAAAGACCACGCGTGCATCAACTGTGCATCGTCGTATATTATTTCGAGTTAGATTATTAACCCTTTGACTACGGCAGACTTTGAAACGCACCGGTCGTACCACACAGGTAGGAATTCATTTACAATGTCCATCGAGAACGGCAAAATTTTGGGTAGAGATGCGCCCTCCGTGTCACAAAAGGAAAATTTCTGAGCGAATATAGACGCCCACAGTAGCCAAGAGGTTAACCCATTGACTGCCACGGTTTTATTTTAAAGAAAACATGAAGTTTTACAAAATAAAATGATCTAATCGTCTAAGTAATAATTTTAATAGTTTTAATCATAAAAATTGATAATTAATATGTTCTCTACGCTATATACATTTTTCATTCATCCTTTCTAATAATTCCTAACTCAAATGGCCATTTGTAACCAATCTAAACTTGCAGCGCACGTTTACTACGAGATATCTCGTAGTTGGCAGTCAATGGGTTAAGAAGACGGACATTTTGCCTGACCAGAGGCTCGCCACCTGCGCGTGGATCGCGCCGGGAAATGGTCCCCGAAAAATCAATCTGCCAAAAACGAACGAGCCCGAATTCGTGGTCGGTCTAATATCTCAGCCAGTTACAGAGTACACCGACGGAAAACCAGCTGTCGGAGAGACGGGTTTCCCGCGGGTCCCCGGAGCGTTCCAATCTCTCGAACGTTTGTTTCGCTTCTCGACGGGGAAACCGCTGGAAATCAGGATTCCGTGAGTCGGGAGCTGTTCGATTAATTTTCGTCAACCCGCCGCCTTTCGGCCTCGAGTCGGCCGGATTACCTTTAAATCGTAGCCGGCCTGACCGACGTGAAAAATGTCCACGGGTGTTGCCGCCTGGAAAATGTTGCACGCGCGAGATACAACGGGTAAAGAACGTGCACGATTGCAGCGACTTTTGCGATATATTTTTAACTCGACCGCGACATTTCCCGTCCTTCTCTTCCAGGCTTCCGGGAGAAAAATGTGTCGAACGAACGTTTCCGGCCGGC
>NW_016915711.1:297961-329136 GCF_001483705.2 Eufriesea mexicana | reverse complement strand
GTATCGCGAGGTATCGCCGTTCCTCGACCACCGGGAACATAGTGATTAATAACCGTGAACGAGCATTACGAGATTAGCTATGAACCACCCCGTGGCCGTTTTCAACGATCAATGGATCACGAGAAAGTTGATCGAGGTCTCCTATCATTTCAGAGCTCAGCGACTGCAGGGGTATCGAGGATTAGAAATTTGCGGATCATTTCAGCATTCTTTCGCGAGCACGCGAAAATTCCGTACATTTACTTTCACATTTCTACTTTGGATTTTTACGCCGAGAATTTATCTCGCAATCCTTAACCACAGACCTAAACTCGGAGTCACGGTGCACTGTGATTAGATACCTCGTTCCCAACCGGTATCGCTTAAACGAGTGAACGGGTTTCTTAAAATCCATCTGTCCGATATATGCACCAACCCATAGCGTATGACATGTCTCGGTCTACCCGAAAATCCCACTCGCTCCATTTTCTCTCGCTTTCCTCCTCCTAAGACCGATCTATCCGCGTCTTCTCCATCGTTTCCTCGACCCTTCGGAGGAACGAGCGATACCGAACAGAGAGTAAGTCTCGGCAACGCCGAATGTCCCACTCGGTCTAAATAACCTACGAGATTTCGGCGCTGGGTCTCGTGACCTAGCTCGACGTCCACCGATCAACCGGTATTTCCAGTAGACACGGAAATTCCTCGGCGTCGATCCAATCCCGCCTGTCCTCGACGATTACATAATTTCCGGAGAGTCGAGAAAGATATCCATCTGTACCCGTGTCTAGCACCTCGCTATGCCTAGCCTAACAGATGTCATTACGCGCGACGATGCGGGAGAAGAGAGTGATTCTCTGCAAGAATCCTCGAAGGTCTCGGACGCGGTCAATCTCTCTCTATCCTAAGACATAGTCGAAGATCCCGATCCCGAGGGTCTGGAAGGCGAACCGAGACGTCGTACCGCAATTGCACGCTGTCCAGGTAACTCTACGTGGCGTAGGAGCCGCATAAACACCTGTCGTGCAGCGGTGCGTAGAGAGCGAATAATGAACGGCTGACGCAGAGAAATCGTTCGCAATCTTGCGGCCAAGTGGTCGATCGGCTTCGTCGATCGCGATCCTCGATCGAATCCGCGCTGGAACAGCATTGGAACAGCATTGGAACAGCATTGGAACAGCATTGGAACAGGGACGTGTCCTTGCACGCGCGCGGTGTGCGCGTTATTACCGGTGCGTTTGCATGCGCGCGCGCGCTCGATCGACGTGTGTACACGCGCGGGCAAACATGCATAATAGCGCATCATTGGAAACGGGTGGACGCGTGTGTTGTATCGATTCATCGACGGAATTTTCGAGCTAGGCCAAACACCGGTGACTTCAGGAGCGTACAAAGGGCCGCGAGTCTCCGGGGCGAAGATGACAAAGGTGCCCGAACCGAGGCGAGCCGGATGTTTGCACGGAAATAATTCATCGTCCGTAACTCGGTCGAGTCGTCAGACGTGAATTCAGGTGACAGGAAGTAACCCCCTGCGCCCCTCGTCGGCCCCACTCCGCGCCCTCTTACTCCTGGTAATTCGCCAATGACTCTATGGAGCCTGGATTTTTGCGAGAAAATACGGAAGACACCGGCGTATCAGAGAAATCATCAGCGACGAATTATCCGCAGATTTTCCACCCCGACTCTGCAATTCTAGACACAAAGAGCAGAAGAGGAATCGAAGGATTTCGATAACGATCGATAAAAGGGCCCCTGGAATATTCCATCGGGAGTAATGTGGGATATCAGCGAGCTTCCTCGATAATTCACCACGTGAATTTTTTGATCAAAAATTGCTCGTGAAAGGAGAAACGGGAACAATGGCGGATGTACCGATCCCGAGCTTGAAATTATCACTCGCGGCCCTTCGAATATTAATCGACTCCAGGAACGAAACCTCAGCTGGAACGCGCGCGAGCGGGCTAGGTCTCCAAGTATCGCTATTACGCACACCCAGCCAAACACCTGTCACGAAAGAGCAAAACTTGGGCAACAAGGAGGACCAAAACTTCCCTCATTCCGCGCACACGTTCGCGAAGCTTGCGGAGCGAGGAGGACGGAGACAGCTGGTCGAAGCTGGAATAAGTATCGTCGCGAGCGTATCTGTTGTTCGGCGCAGGATCGCTTCGCGTGTAAACGATCCGCTCCGTGTGCACGCGCACACGCGCGAGCTATTCGAAGCAGCCCCCGAAAGGGGTACACGTTGAGGCATTGTCGACGCTTCTGCGCGACGAAACAATGCTTTATTCCCTAGACACCGGGGTCACTAGAGCTGTCTATCTAGAGAGGTAAGGTCGGGAGAGCTTACAACCATCGGGGAAATGCTCCTGTTTTCCTCGCCCGGAAGCACGATAATACGCGAACCCAGCCACGGACCCTACGTACCACTGCCGTGTTCCTTGGGATCGATTCCAGGCCCGGGAACCCGATGAAAAATGCAAGCTCGTAGCAACGCACCCTTCGCTTTGTCCCGAATCCTTTTCTACGCACAGGAATCGCCATTGCGAGAGTTTTCCATCTGATACAGACTTGGAAAATTCCGCGATAGGGTAAAGTTGTTTTTCCGACCTTTGAAAAGCTTCTGGGGACCCCCAGGAGGTTGCGATGAGATAAAATTTCTGGGCCCTACTTGTGCTTTCTTCCTACGATAAATGGACACACGATTGGTGGGAATTGATGATACGTTTCTCGTCCTGGGCCTTGCTAATGGACTCCTCACACTAAAGCCTTCTAACAGACGTTGCCTTAGACGACGGTACTTAGGTAGCGTAGGGACTTCTATATATAGGAAGTCGAGGGTGCACCGAAGACTTGCGAGAAACCTCGAACCTCCGCTCGCCATCTAGCGGCGAAAGTATGAACTTTGGTCGCTACAAGCTGTTCGAAAGATTCCCTATTGCAGGTTCTTGGAAAAGGTACTCAATTTTTAGAGAATATTCGTGTTCCAGGGGTGTGATGACTGCGGTTAACTCGATCGAGAGATTCGAGTGTCGATGAAGGAGATTTTGGACGAGTTCCAGGGAAGGTCGGGGATAAAGGACGATCCAGGATTCGCCGAATTAAGGGACGAAACGAGTGGTGAACCCGACACGCGTGCATTGTTCGTGACAATTGCTTGGCGCGAGAGCAACGAGAGGAATTAGGATATGATGAAACGGTGGTTGGGAAAAAGTGTCACGGATACGAGCGTAATATCGCAAATTTGTTGATGTTTAATTATTAGTCGGGTCTATAATTATGTTTGCGTTCAAGAAATTTCATTAACGCGTTCAACACGGGGCTAATTTTGTTTTACCTTCCACTTAGGCGGAGCGTAAATACGGGAAATCCGTTTGCGCGTAAACAAGAGACGGCGAGTAGAGAAAGAGACGGGAACCGAGTTTCCGTAATGCTGAAAAACGGCGTTTTTCGCGTGAAACGCTATAATAATATTTTTTAAATGCAACACCGGTTTTTGGGGATCCCCGAGTGAAATGGATCCACTTAATCCTATCGGGATCGAACAAGGGAGTAACGCAGGGCAGTGCTAATTCGGGTAATCGCGTATTTATTCTTCATACGCACACCTGGACACTGACATGTCTTATGGCTGACTGACTGGTAATTTCTGCAACGATTTCGAGGCGTGCGAAATATTTGAAAATTAATTTCTTGTTTTATACAGTGGATGGGTTAAGTTTTACTGCGATAATGTCTCAGAATCAGAATAACTATGCGTGCTTTCTAACTTTCACCGTTAGGTTTTTATTTGAATAACCAAAAACTTCCAGATGTCGCTAGAAGCGTGTAGCAACATAGAGCGGGAGATTAGAACTCTGTAACATAATTATTGTAGGTGTTGTAGTGAAAACTAAATAGTAAAGTAAACTCTACATCCTAGCGCTGTGGGGACAATTCCTTCATCTGCGTTTTGTCCTTTGTCTCCCGTTTTCTGTACACGTCTTGTGACCTGCGTGGCCCTAAACTGACAAGTTCTAACTGTTCGCCTGTTTAATAAACGTCTATACAGTTTTTCCACCGTTTCCAGTGACTACTATTTCTTTGCGGTACAACACCTTGACAGTAGGGATCAAAGTGAAGCTGCTACTGGAGTGTAGCGATCATCGTTCACATTCTCACCACTAGATGGATTCTGACTTCGAGGACCTTTTCGCAAGTCCTCGGAAAACCTCCAAATTCTATATATGTATAACATCCCGTCCTTTCAATAGGATCCCAGTCTAAGGCAGGGTCTGCTAAGGTAGCCATATCGATGAGTCCACTAGCAGGCCCAGGACGAAACGCATCTCTTCCTTTTCCTATCGTCACTTCTAGCTACACCACCACATTGAGGGTACCTGTGCCAGCCTGGCATCAATAACCATGGGGGAGGACCCCTTACAATTTTATCTCTATAATTATATCGTGTTTCTTAATTTTTCTATTGTAAATTAAAATTACTGACTAGTAGGCTCGGGACGAAACGCTCATCCCTTCCTTCCCCTTTCATCCCTTCTACCTGCTACTCTATCATAGCATAACGACCACGGAGATAGCAACAGGCAGCACCGTAGGAATCACCGAAACGACCAGGACTTCATCATCGTGGGGAGGACCCCATAAAATTCTATCTCTATAATCGTATGACCATGGGAGAGGACCCCCAAAAGAGAATCTTCGACTAGACTTTATCAGACGGCTATGACTATAATTCGACGAACTATCTTCGCAACTCGACAACTGTGACACTCGTTCTGCAAGTCTTGCAACTATGACACTGTGTATCTTTTGAACTCTCTTTACAACTATTATCTCTGACCACTATCTTAACATGTTGTTAACTGCCTTAACAAATATCTTTCTTAATTTGATGTTATACGTGTGAGTGCACGCGCATGCAGCGAGTGTATTCTGACGCGATATAGCAACGTGACTGATATTTGCTTGTCAGACAATAAAATCGCTTAAGCAGAATGGATTAGCGTTCGAAGGGGTCAACAGAAGCGATTGCGACTCGGATTAAGCAATCTTCGCTCGCCGAGGCTCGCTCGGCTTTCACTCGAATTCGATTACTATTAAAAGTATGACGATTCGAAACGTAATTTCATATTTTCCCAGGCTGAGTAACGTTTCATTAGTAATACTCTCGCGTTCCGATTTATCCCTAACGCGATTCTGTACTTAAACGTATATTTATGGTGTCGGAGTCGAGGAGGATCCAACTGCGAGAATAATTCACCGTCGATGAAACGGATATGTCAATTACGTAGACCCCGGAACTTGAAAACGTAATTCTACTTTACATGCAAATGTCAAAAGGTCCCATGAAATATTTAATTCCATCCGTCTACGAAAATGAATTTTATAACTGAAAATAAAAATGAATTATTCCTTACGTCGACACGAGTATGCTCTTCGCGTCGCGTTATTAATTCACGTTACCTTGCTTTATCATTATTCGTTACTTAAAAAGGCTTCATTTGCGCTGACAAGAAATTCACAGACGCGTGTGCTAGAAAGGTCCAGTGTTTCTGTGACAATTGTCTGACAACGTGTATACCACGTTGTTAACGATTCTGCGACTAAAACATTACGACGTGCGTGGCACGTCTTTCCAGGGTAATTGGTTAATTTCTATTCCTAGCCTCGCGAGGGCTGGTCGCGGTGGGTCAAAGAAGACCCCTAGACCGCGCGGACAAAAGTCCTCACCAATGATATACCATATCGATCTATGCAACGATTTTTCGACACAACATCAAGGACTATGAAACAAACACAAATATATAAATATAAGAATAGTAGGTTTGATAGTGAATGCAAAGGAAGACTGTAACGTCTGAAGTGTGCATGGAAGGACGAGTGACCACGTGCAAGGATCGGATGAACGGAATATTTATGACTTATGGAATGCAAATGAAGTGTTTAGGGTACGTGCCCACTGAGAGCGAGGCTATGAGAAATACCTGATTGAGAAAGGAAGCATGAGTATGAAAGAAGACAGAATGCATGGTTAACCCTTTGAGCGCTAGGAACGCATATATGGGTTCTCACACAATCGTTCAATCTGGGCTACGAACGCTGTATTATAGTTTTATGAAATAAGAATAAAATAAGAAATTTCAGTCAGCATACGCTTGGTCGTAACAAGTGGGGGGTCTACAGCACACTCGGCGCTCAGGGGGTTAAAACGAGGGTGCAAGAACTGTCCTAGGACAGTCGAGGTTTGAAAGACAATCGGTTAGAGTCGAATTCTTTACGAAGTTTGAAGAAGAGTCGATATGTGAGTGAATTGCGTGATCATAGTCCAGTTATTAGTCTAATCTTCCAGTTTGTACTTTACTCCTATTAACACTAGAACTACCAACCCAGTCAAAATGACTGGTTCCAGAATTTTCCATTTTGCAATCACCGAGCACATACATCTGCTTTAAGAATAAAATTGGTATTAACTCGTATTAAGAAAGAACTGTAATCAATATATTCGCTCATATCCATCGTACCGCTGTTAATTACTATAATCTACGCACGTTATAGTTAAGTACGCACTAAAGATCGATAATTCTAGTGTTAAACAACATTTCTTATTCCTTACATTCGCCAATCAAAGCACATCCCTATCTAAATTTTAAAACCTCTACGTAGTTGAGGAAATTAGTCCATTAAGTCTAGCGAGTAGTCTAATCTAAGTCTAATTAGTCCAATAAGTCTAGAGGGGCTCGAGAAACGTTTCAGAAACGCATCGAAGACAGGATCATTCCCGTGTTTACAAACGCAGGGGGCTAAAATTGGCGATTCTCTGTTCCCCGTTCAGGAATTTTGTTCTACGCGTTACTTGGCCGGATAACGAGAACGAGACTGGAGGTCGAAGAGGGAACAACACGATCCAGATATCACCAGTTGCCTCTCTTATCAGCCTATTACGACAGTAATAACGTTCTTGATTTCACCGACTTACGGATCCAAGCCTAACATCATTACGACTCGCGCGATACAGTCGATCAGTGCCCAAAAATCCGAGTTGGAAAATCTGCGCGAACAAATTTCCATACAGATGGCGCTTCCTCCCCATTAGAGATCTCTGGCGCGAGGTCCGGGCAAAATTTCGGTTATTTCAAGCGATTCGACTAATTGCTTTTCTCTCGGTGCTTTCGATGGACGGGAACTTTTGCCGGTTCAGAAGGGATTGCCGCGGTGAGAGAAAGGCACTATAGAGTTTCTGTTTTAAGTTCGGAAATCGGTTTACGAGATTTCGACGGATGAGAACACGTGCGAGGTTTGAACTCGCCGCTCGCCACGGAATCCCGGATAATTAGGAGTCGCTACTCGTTCGTCCGCCATTTTGATAGTACGGAAAATTTCCAGTAGAGGTCTCGCCTGAGTTATTAAAGTTATTAAAGACTTCACTGAAAAATCAAAGCAAGCGTCTGTCAATGCAGAGCGCACCTCAAATTCGACGTTTGGCAACCGTTTGGTTGGTAATTGGGACTTATTTCTCGCCTCTGTCGATCAGCTCGCGCGATAGTAACCTTTGCTCGCGATCGACGAGAATCGATAACCTCCGCGTCCGTCGCGGTCCGCTTAAAATATGCGAGATCGAAAAAGCGAGTGACCCAGTTAATCGGGATGGTTGGATCGCGTTTAGGAGCGATAATTATTCGAACGCTCTAGTTTGCCGGGCAACACTTGACTAAGCGCAGAAGACTTTCCAACGTAAACAGCATGGAATACGATGTCCGACGTTTTCTTTCTCGAATAATTATTTTAATAACCGCGCGGCGCGGTTATTAACGGAGAAAGGATTGTGATGGAAAATAGCGACTCACCGTGGGCTGACTTTCTTCAGCTCGCCTAGCGTGGGGTTGTACGAGTGATCCTCGCCGCTGATCCTAGCCACTCCTTCGTACACACTAACACCGTAACTCTTCACCACGATATCCACTAAATCGGGGAAGCTGTCGTGCACCTCGGTCTTCTCGGTC
Organism: Eufriesea mexicana; assembly: GCF_001483705.2. Lineage (NCBI taxonomy): Eukaryota > Metazoa > Arthropoda > Insecta > Hymenoptera > Apidae > Eufriesea > Eufriesea mexicana. The sequence continues at coordinate 321,160 of NW_016915711.1, read as the reverse complement.
CTCGAGTCTCTAGCCTCGCTACCACTCTCCTTGGCACTGTTCTGCGTCGTGCCCGACACGTCCCCGCTGCTCTGCTCCTTGCTGGCGTTCAGTCTCTGCAAGAACTTCCGTCGAAAGTTGTTGTAAATAGTGTCGGTGTTGGGGTCGTCGCCGACTCGCACGCGACCGTGGCTAGGCACCAAATGATGCCCGCTGTACCCCAAGTCCATCTGAAGGTCCATCACCAACAGAATAGTAAACAATATCGCGAACGCGCTCAGACCGAGCATCAGTTTGTCGCGGATTCTTATCATCCTGATGGTGAACCTCATCTTTCCCTCGTTCCAACCCTGAACGACCTTGCACTCTTTAGACTTCACCCTCTTCTTCTTCGTCGGGGGTCGTGCTTGACCCTTGCTCCGAGTCTTCCCGGGAGTTGGATCAGTGGCGATCAACGAACGGCCAGGTTGCCGAGCATCGTGGTCGTCGTCGACGTGATCCAATTCGCCGAGGTTCACGCGGATTGTCACGAGATCCGAGTCACCGAGAGCATCGTTCACCGAGGTAGACTCTATACGGAGACCGGGACAGACACGTGATCCGTGGGACGGCTCGTGAACGGGCGTCGAGGGGTGACGAACAGTCGGCTGACCGTAGCTCGAGTTCTCGTCCAGCCTGTTGGCGACTAGTCGCTGTTTACTTTGCTCTTCCGCAGGCTCGCGGTCTCGCGTCTCCGCCGCGTCGTCCCCACCGCTGGTCGCGAAATTGGCGAGTTTGCATTTTACGTGCGACGTAGCCGTGGGTCGCGCGTGCACTTGGTCGCCTCGTATTCGCGACTTCCTTGCCGGGACGAGCTTATCGGCTGACCCGTCCCCGTTATCGCCGCTCCACTCGAGCCTCGACGACCTCTGAACTTGCCAGTCGTCCGGCGGAGGCGACCGTTTCGCTTTCCACGATCGCCACTCTACCTTCTTCCGCCACTCCGGCGACCTTGACTGCTCCCAGGCGGGTCTCCGCTGGTTGCACGCGGACCTCGCGTACCTCCTGTGAGCGATGGGCGAGCAGTCAACTGCCACGGAGTCTATGGAGATCTTCGAGATCGGGAAGCCTACCTGGAACTTGTGGTGGACCTGCTCGATCGCGTGGAACAGGCTCTCCTCGCTCCAGGACCTCCTCTGACAAGGTTGAAGAGCCTGTAGAAGCTTCGTAGACTTTTCCAAGCGTCTCCTAACGAGCACGCGTTGCTCCAGCAGCCTCAGATTGTCCTCCGTTCGAATGAGTTCCTCGACGTCCTCCACCGAGACGCTTTTAGACGAATCCTCGTCGTCGATCGAGCGAATCACCGAGATCCTGTTGGAGGAAGCGTGGCTAGGTGGAGGCTCGTGATTGTTCCCTTGGACCTGGGGTTCCTTGTGCACCAGCAAGAAATCGTCCTCGATCAGCTCCGCGGTGGGACAGACGACGGAGACGCGGATGTCGGTGGACTCGTCGGGATAGAAACTTTTGAAAGACTCTTTACCCACGCAGTCGACTTCCGGCGGTTTCTTCTTCGACTTCTTTCTGCGGACCGGCGGCTCTGGTCTCTGCTCGTCGTTAGGCAGGAACTTTTTCCGCAGAACCAGCGGGCTCTTTTGAATATTCCTCACCAACCTCTCGCAGCCTTCGGCTATATTGTCCTTCGAGCTTCTGACGAATCTTTTCAGGAACGAGTCGCTCTTGTGCAACTTGGCGCGAGCTTGTCCTTGCTCCGCGAGGGCCTTGGGGTCGCCAGTGTCGAGGCTCTCCTCGCCGGGCTTCCTCGCCTTCTCCCTGAAACCGAACTTGAACCTAGGCCTCTCCGAGTTCGCGGACGGCTGCACGCGATCGCTCAGGCTCTGCTTGATCCTGCCGGCGTTCCGTCGTGCCCTGAATCGCCGATCTCCACCCGCTGTCTTCGAATGTCCGGCGGCTTGCACGTGTCGTCTCCTCTGTGCAGCCACTTCCGGGACATGTCCTCTCGTCCAGAGTTCCCCTCGATCCCCAGACGCGACGGAAGCTTGGAATGTCGGGCGGGAATGGCGAAATTCGTGCGAGGTGTCGCGAGTACCGACGTCTTGGTCTGCTTCTCTACGTGGCTGACAGGCTCGTTGCTTCTCTCGCGGCTTCTGTTATATATCGAACGTGTTTCTGGATACCGTCAGCCTTTCGATTCCTCCGCGCCGCGGTCTGCAAAATAAACGAAAGCCAGGCGTTAGGTGACTGACCGGGGAACCAAATCGCGTTTCGGATCGAGGAACAAAGTTCGCGGAAAGTGACGTTCAAGAGTCCTTCTCTTTGAACCTATAAACCTCGATAGATGGTATCTGGTTATGCAAATACGATAGATCCCACGGTTCTCGGAGAGTCCCCGCTGTTTGCCAGCAACTAGCCAGGTAACGAGTGTTGGACGAAACGCGCGGTTATGCGAGACGAAACGGAGGCAATTATATCCCAGAGGTACAGGCGAATTCGATAGCGAATTCGTGCAGGACAGATGGGAAATCCGCTGGCGTAAATCCACCGTGCTTCTGCAGCCGGTTATCGCGGAAGGCCGTGGAATATCTGGAACGCGGACGGGGAACGTTTATAGCCGTAAAGATGTGGCAAAAAGCGAGGCTATTGGCGCAGAGAGACGGTGCTCGAGGAAAAGCCCGGCGAAACCATCGAAGGAAACCCGACGACCATCAACCCCCGCGAACCGTTTCGATCGTCTAAAAATAAATCAACGCTCTATGGTATAATAATAGCGGTGCTGCAGCCTTTTTATCGAATTCCCTATGCAGGTGCATACACACGAGATGCAGTGGGTCAAGGTGGGGCCTTTAAGGGGATGCTCCGAGGTGTGGGTGGCCGTGCCGGCTGAAAGAGGAGAGATATCAACTGTGAAATAGAGTGACGGTAATGGCGTGCTTCGTGTTGCGAGAGTGGCCATTACAGTTATCGCAAAAGTCGCGTCATAAAGGCGATGTGGTGGGAGAGGCGCACCGAGGATGGCCCGGAGAGAGAGAGGGAGAGAGAGAGAGATCGTAAAGGCTCCTTCCTTTCCTGTCTTTTATACCGAGGAAACATCGTTGCACCGAACAGAACCGCATAATTTAATATCTCGCATCGACCTGCATTAAGTTCAATAACCGGAAAAGGGAGCCAGCCGAGGGGTGGTTAACCCTAAGAACGAAATTCGACGGATCTCGATTATTAAATCGAACGCTTCGCGGACTCCCGAGTCGGCAGGCTCCACTTAGTTACCACCCCTCCCGTCGTCGAGTGTTTGATCCTCGGGAAAATTCGAATTTTGGCCCGACAGTCGTGTCCATATTCCGATTGCCTCCGAAAATAATTCGCCACAATAGCACTGCCTCGTAATTTAATTCTCTCCAATGGAGAATTTACCTGACTTCGTGAACCTTCTATTTTCCACCTTCTTCGCCTACTTCGCGCGAGATATTAACGGCAAACTAAGTCCATTACCTTCGAATTAAATGTAACGAAAAATACGCGATAAAATTTTCATTTATCGCGATATACACCGTCGCGAAGGAAAGACATATACGTGTATTTGTGCTTAATTACCACCCCTATGGCTGTCGAGTGTTCGATTCTTCGCGAAATTGGAGCTTCTGGACTAATTATAATAAGTATACGTGAATCGATTACTTCCAAAAAAAATTCACCACTATCGAATTTCCTCGAAAAGATAATTTTCTCCATTTTGAGTCCCTTCTGTTTTTCATCCTCCCCGATTATTTTCAGCGAGAAGTTAGTGGCAAACTAAGTCGATAAACTTGGAATTAAACGTAATGGAAAATATAGGATAAAAATTACCTTTTATCGCGATATATACCCTCGTGAATAAAAGATATATATATATTGGAATTTTTTTATTAATTGTCGTATCTATATACCGATTACTTCCAAAAATAATTCGCCCCTATCAAACTCCCTCGTAATTCAATTTCCTCGAATGGAAAATTTCCCCCATTTAGTGTCTCTTTTATTTCTCACCCTCCTCGATTATTTTCCGCGAGAAATTAGTGGCAAACAAGTCGATTAATTTGGAATTAAACGTAATGGAAAATACACGATAGAATTACCCTTTATCGCGATATACGCCATCATGAATAAAAGATACATACATGTATTTGTGCTTAATTACCACCCCTATGGTTGTCGAGCGTTTGATTCCGTATGAAATTGGAATTTTAGGAGCAATTATCATATCTATATACCGATTGCTTCCAAAAATAATTCATTACTATTGAACTTCCTCGTAATTTAATTTCCTCGAATGGAAAATTTACCCCACTTAGTGTCTCTTTCATTTTTCACCCTCCTCGATTATTTTCCGCGAGAAATTAGTGGCAAACAAGTCGATTAACTTGGAATTAAACGTAATGGAAAATATACTATAGAATTACCTTCTATCGCGATATATACCCTCGTGAATAAAAGATGTGTACGAGTATTTGTACTTGATTACCACCCCTATGGTTGTCGAGTGTTTGATTCTGTATGTAATTGGAATTGTGGGACCAATTATCGTATCTATATACCGATTACTTCCAAAAATAATTCGCCCCTATCAAACTCCCTCGTAATTCAATTTCCTCTAATGGAAAATTTCCCCCATTTAGTGTCTCTTTTATTTTTCACCCTCCTCGATTATTTTCCGCGAGAAATTAGTGGCAAACAAGTCGATTAACTTGGAATTAAACGTAATGGAAAATATACTATAGAATTACCTTCTATCGCGATATATACCCTCGTGAATAAAAGATGTGTACGAGTATTTGTACTTAATTACCACCCCTATGGTTGTCGAGTGTTTGATTCTGTATGTAATTGGAATTGTGGGACCAATTATCGTATCTATATACCGATTACTTCCAAAAATAATTCGCCCCTATCAAACTCCCTCGTAATTCAATTTCCTCTAATGGAAAATTTCCCCCATTTAGTGTCTCTTTTATTTTTCACCCTCCTCGATTATTTTCCGCGAGAAATTAGTGGCAAACAAGTCGATTAACTTGGAATTAAACGTAATGGAAAATATACTATAGAATTACCTTCTATCGCGATATATACCCTCGTGAATAAAAGATGTGTACGAGTATTTGTACTTAATTACCACCCCTATGGTTGTCGAGTGTTTGATTCTGTATGTAATTGGAATTATGGGACCAATTATCGTATCTATATACCGATTGCTTCCAAAAATAATTCATTACTATTAAACTTCCTCGTAATTTAATTCTCTGGAATGGAAAATTTCCCCCACTTCCTGTCTAAGTCGATTAACTTGGAATTAAACGTAATGGAAAATACACGATAGAATTACCCTTTATCGCGATATACGCCATCATGAATAAAAGATACATACATGTATTTGTGCTTAATTACCACCCCTATGGTTGTCGAGCGTTTGATTCCGTATGAAATTGGAATTTTAGGAGCAATTATCATATCTATATACCGATTGCTTCCAAAAATAATTCATTACTATTAAACTTCCTCGTAATTTAATTTCCTCGAATGGAAAATTTCCCCCACTTCCTGTCTAAGTCGATTAACTTGGAATTAAACGTAGTAGAAAATACACGATAAAATTACCTTCTATCGCGATATATACCCATGTGAATAAAAGATGCGTAGGAGGATTTCCAATTAAGAAAGGTATGGCATCGGGCGGTTCGTCCCACGATCCTCCGCAGATCTTATCGTGCATTGGAATTTGCCTTCTATCCTCGACAAAGTATCATAACAGCGAGTCGGACGACACGTTCGTCGATGAAATAGAATAACCCCGATCGAGCGGCACGCTAGCGGAATCTCGTGCAAGTAGAAGCAACGAGGACACGTGGCGTATTACGCGGGGGCCAGGTTTTATGGCGGCACTCTTTTACGGGGACAGAAACGTCAATGGCCCCGGCTATCTTTATTATCGGCCAAGAACACGCGGAATTTCAATGGCGCATTGATTCTCCGGCTGTATCTGCCAGGCGAAGAGTTGCTGCAGGACGTTTCGCCTGCGACCCGTTCCTACTACGGATGCAAGAGGCTATTCAGATCAAAGATTCCAGGGAAACACGGTTTTCCAATCGTTTCGGAGAGACACGATGGAAGAAGGCTACGAATGGACGATAAATCTAGGCAGACCTTTTTCCTTTTCTCATAGAGACACTTGAGCTATGATTTAACACGTTCACTGGCACGCAGTTTTATATGGTGCGTTCAGGGGGCCATATTAACCCTTTGCGCTCGACGATTTTTTGGCTAAAGAAGGCTACGAGTTGAAAAATTTTCTGCCATAAGGCTGAGAAGAATTACCTATAAAAGGAAGGTTAAACGACCCGAAATTAAAATAATAGAACGGAAGAATTTTGAGTACTTTGGAATACCAATTAGAAGTCCTTCGAGCACATACATGTCAACTACTCTGAACTACGATTTCCATCGAATAACAACAAATTATTCCTATGAGAATTTTCCATAAAAGGAAGGTTAAACGACCCGAAATTAAAATAATAGGAGAACGGAGAAATTTTGAGTACTTTGGAATACCAATTAGAAGTCCTTGGAGCATATACATGTCAACTATTCTCTGCTATGATTTCTTTTAAACAACAAATTATTCGTATGAGAATTTTCCATAAAAGGAAGGTTAAACGACCCGAAATTAAAATAATAGGAGAACGGAGGAATTTTGAGTACTTTGGAATACCAATTAGAAGTCCTTGGAGCATATACATGTCAACTATTCTCTGCTACGATTTCTTTTAAACAACAAATTATTCGTATGAGAACTTTCCATAAAAGGAAGGTTAAACGACCGAAAATTAAAATAATAGAACGGAGGAATTTTGAATACTTTGGAATACCAATTACAAGTCCATCGAGCACATACATGTCAACTATTGTCAGCTACGATTTCTTTTAAACAACAAATTATTCGTATGAGAATTTTCCATAAAAGGAAGGTTAAACGACCCAAAATTAAAATAATAGAACGGAGGAATTTTGAGTACTTTGGAATACCAATTAGAAGTCCATCGAGCACATACATGTCAACTACCCTGAACTACGATTTCCATCGAATAACAACAAATTATTCGTATGAGAATTTTCCATAAAAGGAAGGTTAAACGACCCGAAATTAAAATAGGAGAACTGAAGAATTTGCAATAATTCGGAATATCAATTAGAAGTCCCTCGAGCACACACATCCATATGAACCACTTTCGTGAGACCAGACACAATTTCTCTCTCAAATAAAATTAACCCTTTGCACTCAACGATTTTTTGGCTAAAGAAGGGCACGAGTTGAAAAATTTTCTGCCATAAGGCTGATAATATTTTCTGAGCAGTAAATAAGAAATCGCATAATAATTAACACGTAGAATTATTTAATTTGGATATCTCGCACACTGTTACATTATTTTAAATTTGATATATTAATTAACTCTATGCACTCGACGATTTTTTGGCTAGAGAAGGGTAGAAATTCAAAGATTCTTTATTTTTAAAAAACTGACGATACTTTTCTGAGCAGTAAATAAAGAATTGTATAATAATAGAATTGCAGAATTATTTGATTTCGATACCTCGCACACTGTTCCATTACATTAAATTTTCTATATTAATTAATATCGATCTTCCAAATTTTATGAAATGGTTTTATAAATTTTTATAAATTTTAATTTATTTAATTTGCGGCATTGTACTTATAATTATTAAAATATAGCTTTAAAGTAAGAATGAAATCTACGCCAACTTAAAGGCATTAAAATAGTAATTAATAAAATAAAATAGTAAAGGTATTAAAAATATATTCTTAATCTTCGTACCAAGTATATACACGTACTTGGTATTCCTACGAGTATCTACAAAATAGTCGGTAAATAAAAATTAATTAGAAATGAACTATCCGACACGTTACGATATTCATGTACAAATTCAATCGAAAATCGGTCCATCTCTATCAACCTCCGATACAGAAGGATCCCACACGTCATGAATTTTTCATAGCAAACTTCGCTCTGACACGAATGAAAATCATACGAATTCTAAAAACTCCTGTAATTCCCTTCCCAACGTAACAGTCGATTTAATTAAAATTAAACGCATAATTTCTCATGCATATTTTCGTGTAATTAACACGCTCACTGCCGGCGTTACGAATTTTAAGAATTTACATTTGTTTTATCTCGACCATTTTTTGAAAATTTCAACAACCTTAATAATATGCGCCATTTTTCTTTCCAATTTGCCATATTACTCGATAATTCCTCGTTATATGAGTGTAATTTATTATCCTTAGATTTATTATTATAATAGAGAGATTATTATTATTAGAAAATTATAGTGGAAATTTTATTTATCTTAACCCTTTACACTCGAAAGGCGTCCTTCAATCGTCATTTGATAAAATTTCGAATTTTCGATATTAATTAATATGGAGCTTCGAAATTTTATCAAATGGCGATTGAAGGGCGCCTCTCGAGTGCAAAGGGTTAATCAAAATATCGTACAATTTTACTACCTCTTTCGAAGTAGGAAGCTCGAAGAAATCTCAAAGAACGACACAACGAATCGAATTTGCCAGGAATGGAGAATTAATCGTGGTGAAATTAAAATAAAAGGGAACACTGGTCGAATTCGCCAGCAGCTCGGAATACCAAGTAGAACCCGAATAGTCTCAGGTGTGCGTACAAAAGCAGGTATCCGATGAACTATTTCCAAGGCGCGAAAGACGGGGCCCAGTTTCTTTATCTCGAGACGGCGGGAAACTCGGAGCAGATTAAGAAAAACGCAATTCGAATGGGATCGTATCGAGGAAAGTGGTTCTTCCGTTTGCGCGCGGTCGCACGTGTGCCTTCAGCGAATATAAATACGCCGGCTAATTACGCCCCGGCGCCGATTTCCTGCGATAACGTTAAAAGCTCGACTCGCGTGCTTCCTTCTAATTAGAAATTTCGATTATTAAGCCGAATACACGGTCCCGTGGAAAACGCGATTCCACGGCATAATTAGAAACCGTTGGATTAGAAGGTAGCTGCGTCTCTCGAATGCTTCCTGAAATTCGAACACGGTTCAACGCCGTAAACTTTCCTCCTCTTCCGCTTCTTCTTCTTCTTCTTACCCACTTGCAGCCCCATTTAGAAACCAGCCAACAGTGACACGGATTCGTCGAGCCTGTTTATAAGACGAAGGCGTCGGACGAAACAGAGTTTACTCGCGAGAACATCGAATTTAATCTGGTATTCCGAAGATCGAAGAAATCGCGGAATTGCAATTAATTTCGCGAGTACTCGGGATACTCGTTCTCTGCGTTCGCTTTCCGAAAACAGGGTGCATTCTGGGTCAATGGGGGTGTGTTTTATTTATTATCAGCGGCCCATGACTCGAGAGTACTCTGAGGACTACCCTGACAGCACTCGGAATGGGCCCTAGTACGATAATAATAAATGGATAATAAATTAGGCGAAATATAATATATAGTATAATATAGTATAATTTAGTTTAGTAGTATATATTATATTTAGTATATTATACTATAGTTAATACAGTATATAGTATACTCTGAGGACTACCCTGACACCACTCGAAGTGGACCCTAGTACGATAATAATAAATGGATAATAAATTACACGAAATATAATATATAGTATAATATAGTATAATTTACTTTATTAGTACATATTATATTTAGTATATTATACTATAGTTAATATAGTATATAGTATACTCTGAGGACTACCCTGACAGCACTTGGAATGGGCCCTAGTAAGATAATAATAAACAGATAATAAATTACACGAAATATAATATACAGTATAATATATTATAATTTACTTTATTAGTACATATTATATTTAGTATATTATACTATAGTTAATATAGTATATAGTATACTCTGAGGACTACCCTGACAGCACTTGGAATGGGTCCTAGTAAGATAATAATAAACAGATAATAAATTACACGAAATATAATATATAGTATAATATAGTATAATTTACTTTATTAGTACATATTATATTTAGTATATCATACTATAGTTAATACAGTATATAGTATACTCTGAGGACTACCCTGACAGCACTCGAAGTGGGCCCTAGTACGATAATAATAAATGGATAATAAATTAGGCGAAATATAATACATAGTATAATATAGTATAATTTAGTTTAGTAGTATACTCTGAGAACTACCCTGACACCACTTCGTGTGTGCCCTAATAAGATAATAATAAATAGAAAATAAATTAGGCGAAATATAGTATATAGTATAATATAATATATAGTATACTCTGAGGACTACCCTGACATCACTTGGAGTAGGGTAATATAGATAATAAATTAGACAAAGAGCATACTGGCACGAATCGATATAAACTCCCACCATCATAAAAAGACTTAGCAAAACCATAAAATACACGGAGACACGATACACGAGTCATAACCAGGCAGCGACAACCAAAACGTCGAGGCAAACACGTCACATTCGATCAAACGCATTCATTCTTTGTATTAGGGTAAATAGAAGACCTACATAACCTCAATCGAAGTAGTTCATGTTTGCAAAGGGGTGTAAGTCTGATTAATTCTTCCCATAGAAAAGTCGGACGAAGCATTCTTCGACGAGAGATTCAGAGGTGTCGGAACGTGTCAGACATAGATATTCTCATAGATACGTATGAAATAAATCAGTACCGATCTATTGAATAATAGAAACAACGATGTTATCTGCTGACCTTCTCCTTAACGAGGCAATAAAAGATTCAACATACTTGTTAGTCGCGGATATTATATTTAAATGAATATATTAAATATTCATTGAAGAATATTATAGCACAGGGGAAAAATTGTCGACGAAATATATCTAATTGTGTTTACTCGTACACACGTTTACTCTCAATGAATCCTGAATTGCAACTGACCTATCCAATTCTCTCTCTCATTTCTTCCCTTTTCTTTCATACGTTACATAAATATACATAATCTATACAGACTATACAGTCATTTAATTTTACATCACTATATATACTAAAATCTATGTCAACCATTACCACGATACTAATCAATTATCATGACAACCATTGTCAACAGACAATAAAATACAGAGTAATGATGACTTTATTAAGTACACGTGAACAACAACCCTAACTTCAAACCCTTTACTACCCTTAATCCACACTCCCATAATTCTGATTTAAGTATTTAGGTATCTCAGGCCGATATTTCGTCGGGGTATCGAGCATGATGCAAATGGGGGCTCCTCGCTATATTACTATACTATAACTATATTATATTATATTAATTCTAACCCATCTAATGAAATAACATATTTGACATGTCCTCGCAGCATATAGCTTCCTCTTTCCTGTCTTTCAAATTTTCACTATACATCTGCAAACACGAGTTCCCTGTACAATATACATTAATGTGCTCCGCAGTAAATTGATTTCACTGTTATTTCCCACACTCCTTTCCCTCATTTCCCAGCTTTTATCCCCACCTCGGCCTCTCGTCACTCGCTCCATTCATCCACCGATTCATTCACCATTCTCAGTCGATAATCTCCATCGTGCAATTACCCTCCAACAATTGCAATGGAAAGGAAGAAGAAAGGGGAGGAAGAGTGGAAAATAATTCGAATTAACGAATGAAATAATTGGAAGGAGCACGGGGGAATCTGCTAAGCTCGCGAACGAATTCGCGATGGGGAATTTTGCTGGAAATAGAAGCCGAGATCGTTGCTGGGTAACCCTAGAAACATCCACGTTTGTTATTCGTCGGATGTCTGATGGAAAATAAAAGGTGCACAGCGGGATTCTCGCATGGTTTCCGCTGGTCCTGCGAGGGAAAACTTGATTTCAGAGACGCCGAGGCTCGTGAAAGTTTCGAGGAAAGGAACAACGTCCTCCTCCGGAGAGGAAATCGAACTAGGTGTTGCTGTTGCTGCTGCTCCTTGTTGCTGCTTTCTCCCGTTTAAGTCTATCCGGGTTGCGGCAACTTGATCGTCCATTTGTACAGCCGGAAAGCGTTCGATTATGCAATCGAATTCGAGCATCGAGTTCCGGGAGCTTGTCTTGCGTTACGGGGGGCTAAATTTAATTTGTTCGAGAAATTCGAGATCAATTTGAAACGCTCCGAGGTATTTTTTTGCACATTCTTTTACGTCCCTTTCGCGTTGGATTCGAGGAGATCGAGGGGCAGAAATTTATGGGGGATTTTCCTTTTTTTCCCCGGAGATGTTCGGAGGTCGGGAAATTGCAACGAGTACGGCACACTGCGAGCTTCTTTTTCCAACGAAGTTATTTTCAGGCCACGTAAACACGCTCTCCCTCCAAACATAACAGAATAATAATAAAGATTAGCCATCGGACGTGCTAAATTCGTGCCTCATTGTGCTTACGTTCGTAACAAGCTCGCGTGCAGGGAAACGAGAGCTCCTCGCCAAGACAAAGAGACTCTCTCGATACAAACTTTTATCTACATCTATAATAACGTCTTTCCCATGGCGATACTATTTTTCTACCTTTCGAAAACTACGATTAGAGCCTGACGCTCGTAAACATCCTCCCGCTTCTAATTTACCTCGATCGCGAGCAACGGATCGCGAATCCTGTCTCTCTAATCCTCGCGTTTGAAGCCTTTTGCACGCGAAAATTCGCGGATTCAACGGGAAACGAAGGACGAATTTCAAAGAAAATTTGGCAGGAAATCGTGGCACGATGGATGTCGCGAAATTCCGAGGAATCCTCGTTTTTACTTTTCGCATTTGCTGTCTCTTGCACGCGAAAATTCGCGGGTCCAACGGAAAACGAAGGACGAACTTTGAAGAAAATTTTGGCGGGAAACGGTAACGCGACGGATCTCGCGAAATTCCGAGAAATCCTTGTTTCTAATATTCGCATTTGCTGTCTCTTGCACGCGAAAATTCGCGGGTCCAACGGGAAACGAAGGACGAACTTTGAAGAAAATTTTGGCGGAAAATGGTAACGCGACGGATCTCGCGAAATTCCGAGAAATCCTTGTTTCTAATATTCGCATTTGCTATCTCTTGCACGCGAAAATTCGCGGGTCCAACGGGAAACGAAGGACGAATTTCAAAGAAAATTTGGCGGGAAACGGTGACACGACGGATCTTGCAAAATTCCGAGAAATCCTCGTGTCTACTTTTCGCATTTGCTATCTCTTGCACGCGAAAATTCGCGAGTCCAATGGGAAACGAAAAACGAATTTCAAAGAAAATTTGGCAAGAAATCGTGGAACAATGGATCTCGCGAAATTCCGAGGAATCCGTGTTTCTAATTTTCGCATTTGCTGTCTCTTGCACGGAAAAATTCGCGGATTCAACGGAAAACGAAGGACGAACTTTGAAGAAAATTTTGACGGGAAACGGTGGTGCGACGGATTTCATGGAATTCCGAGAAATCCTCGTGTCTACTTTTCGCGCTTGCTATCTCTTGCACGCGAAAATTCGCGAGTCCAACGGGAAACGAAGGACAAATCTGGAGGAAAATTTTGGCAAGAAATCGTGCCACGATGGATCTCACAAGATCACAAGAATCCTTCTCTGTAAGTCCCGCATTTACTATCCTTTCCACGCGAAAATTCGCGCATCCAGCGGAAAACCAAAGATGGATTTCAAGCAGAATTTTAACGGGAAATAGATCTCACGGAATCCCAAGGATCCTCCTCTATAAGTATCTTGCACGCGAAAATCCGCGAATCGAACGAAAAACAAAGTACAAATTTCGAGGAAAATTTTGGCGGGAAACGGCGACCCCACGAATCCCTCGCAATTTCTAAAATCCTTCTCTCTAATTCTCGCATTTGATATCACTTGCACGCGAAAAATCGCGGATCCAATGGAAAACAAAAATGGATTTCAAAGAAAATTTTGGCGGGAAACAAATCTCGTAGGATCCCGAAAATCCTCCTCTATAAGTCTCGAATTTACTGTCCCTTGCACGCGAAAATTCGCGAATCCGTGAAAAAACAAAAGACGGATTTCGAAGAAAATTTTGGCGGGAAACAGATCCCGAGAATCCCGAGGAAGGAAAAGATGACGCGGACAGCGGAGTATCTGACGAAGGTGGCCAGGTGTGGCTGGACGAGGAGGAAGAATATGCAAAACAGGGGGATGCAGAGGGCCAGCGAGAGCCACCAGGGGGTAGGCGAAGAACGGACTCGCATAGGCGTTGGGAAGTACCTCTCGTGGATGATTTAAATATTGCACAGGGAATGACTAAATAAAGCAGAAGGTCGAGGTACGGGCGGAATCTCGAATCAGTTGCTCCCTCGCTCTGTCTCTCGCAGCAGTGACCAAAAAGTCCACGTCTGTTTTATCAAAATGCCTCACGTTCCGTAGTCATAAACGTGCTTCGACGTTCGCTTTATGGCCGCCGGTTTATTGGGAATTACAAGAACGGATGGGATGTGCTCCCCATCTCGGAGTCTTCTCTTTGCTTTTTCTTCATCTTCTTCTTCTTCTTCCTCTTCTTTTTCCTCTGCGAGAGGAGATTCTCGCGTTTGGCTAGCTCGTTGCGTGGTGAGCAAGAGGGACGAAGAAAAGCGAGAGGATCGCGGCGAAACTCGAGCAATCCTTGCAGAATTTGTATAAAATTGTATAAAATTCGACGCGGTTCCGGCTGCAATATGAAGAAGGACGATGGCACGGTATAACGGGTAACAACGAAGTAAATAAACTCCGCGTGGAATTTTATCAGCGTTGTTTCACCTGGCTACCCCACTCGTCACCGACTAATCGCTCTTTTGATTTCAGCCATTCTTTGATCACCCTTTTGTTCCAACTTCCGCTCTCCGTGTAACACTTTGATTGAAACATCTGAACGAATGGGATGTCGTTAAAATGGAAATCACGTTCCAGCCCGGTCATAAAACGTGCTTCGTTTCACCTGTAATTCATGCACGATAAAAATCCTTTGTTCCAGCCCCGATAAAAAGTAATTCGAATTTAACGCAGTTCGACCTAAAGGCGGCGTGAAATTTCATCGACTGGCGCACGCCGATCCCCCAAAATCTATACAAGATGGGATAAACGAGCAGGTAGCTAAAAATCCAGAGCTAATTTCGATTCTAGCCATAGGTAGATATCTACCGGTAATTCTACTCGCACTGGATCAAGCAGCGAAACAATCGATCCAGGAAACGTAATACAGCCGGTTCGAGTTACTAGATCTAGCTATCACGCTATCACATTATTCAGCCAAAGAACCGGTGAAAAATTCGCTAATAATTCTCTCGATCATCAGTCTGGATCGGTAACCAACGTACCATTAACGCTACACCTAAGTGAACATCCTCGAAATTTCGATTAAAAGATCCCTAATCAACGTCATTGCTTCAATCCCACGTTTTTACGATGCTATTTTTAATAATACTCCTGACAAAAAATTTTTGGTCAAACTTAATTACTGAAGTTTAAATTTTGTATTTTTATTTTTCTTGCTTCGCGTTAAATTGATTTAATACCTAGTTTTATGCTCGTGTTATATCACTATACGAATATAAAGTCAATTTTAGATAATTTCGTGTTACCTAAACGTCTGGATGAAGGAAACGAAATTTTTCTGACAGGGGTAGTATGCGCGTAATTAATAATTCGCTCGATCATCCGTCTGGATCGGTTTCTAGATCGGTAACCAACGTACCATTAACGCTACACCTAAGTGAACATCCTCGAAATTTCGATTAAAAGATCCCTAATCAACGTCATTGCTTCGATCCCACGTTTTCGCGATGTTATTTTTAATAATATTCCTGACAAAAAAATTTTGGTCAAACTTAATTAACGAAGTTTAAATTTTGTATTTTTTGTTTTTCTTGCTTCGCGTTAAATTGATTTAATACCTAGTTTTATGCTCGTGTTATATCACTATACGAATATAAAGTCAATTTTAGATAATTTCGTGTTACCTAAACGTCTGGATGAAGGAAACGAAATTTTTCTGACAGGGGTAGTATGCGCGTAATTAATAATTCGCTCGATCATCCGTCTGGATCGGTAACCAACGTACCATTAACGCCATTAACTTCAGAGCGGTGTATCTCGACAAAAAAGCAATCGTTTGACTGTAAATCAAATTTAATTTGACAGGGAAGGTTAATACAGTGCAAAGTAGTTGACAAAGACCTTGGAAAAAATTTCTATCTTTAAAATATTTTCGCGAAGATAACAAGGATCGATACTTTTTATTTATTTATCTCAAGAACCTAAAATGGGGGGTCATTTTAGCTTCCAGATTAGGGTATATTGTATAAAAATATATAAGGAACACTTTTAAAAAACAAAATTTCGTCGATTTGTCTTTTTGCTACCTGTGTTATAATTTTATAGCTATTTTGTAGTTATTTTTCACATAAGCAACGCTAAGTGAACATCGAAATTTCGATTAAAAGATTCCTAATCAACGTCATTGCTTTGATCCCACGTTTTCGCGATGTTATTTTTAATAATACTCCTACGAAAAAATTTGTAGTCAAACTTAGTTACTGAAGTTTAAATTTTGTACTTTTTATTTTTCTTGCTTCGCGTTAAATTGGTTTAATACCTAGTTTTATGCTCGTATTATACCACTCTACGAATATAAAGTCAATTTTAGATAATTTCGTGTTACCTAAACGTTTGGATAAAGGAAATAAAATTTTTCTGTCAGGGGTAGTATGAGAGTAATTAATTTTTCAACGTTCCCTCTTGCACGTTATTTTTTAAGGATCTTTTTCTTGTATTTTTTCATCTAGTAGTCATTTGACCGATCGTGGAAGGTTAAGTAAAAGACGACATCGAGATCTTTTTATAATATGCTTATGAGGAGCGAAAATGAAATCTCGTCCTTTTTCCGCCACGGATTCTCGCTTTTCTTTGACCCCTTTTCCTTTTCCTTTTGCTCGCTCCACGGCTTTCTCTTTATACACACAGGTCGCTTAAGAGCCTCGATTAATTGCAATCCGTTCTCTCGAAACGAGACCTTACACAGCCGGAAGAATGGCCGAGTTAAAAAGCTCTGCGGCGTTAAAACACCCCGTTTTCTATCGCCTTACCACCCATCCTCTTGCTTCTTACCCTCGCAATTAATAAACCCGATTACGTCGGAAAAATGAGATCAAAGATCCGCGGGAAATAATTAGAGAATTTCCTGGAGAAATCGAGAGACCGATAGACACCCCTGTCGAGGGATGGGGAACCGAGGTTCGAGGATTTTATCCAGAACGTTTAATCGCTTTGCGTGAGCGAGAGAAATTAAATTTCAAAAATACAGCAACGCGTGAAATTTTGTTTTGAATATTCGTATATTTCGCGAGATTGAAAGGCGATTAATATAAGTCGCGTTTTTGCAAGATAAAAATGTTATTACCCACCCCTAAATTTCCCGACAAATTCCACGTGGCGATAAATACGAATACCAAAACGATATTCGACGATTTCATTAAGAGAAATTAGTAAAATTAATTTAAAAATATGGGAAAAGGTAGGCGTGTGGCGGGAAATTAAAATATTAATATAAGTCGCGTTTTCGAAAAATAAGAGCGAGATCCGAGTTACCCTCTATAAACCACCCCAAAATTTCCTGGCAAACTCGAGGTGGCGATAAATACGAATACCAAAACGATATTCGACGATGCTATAGTGGGAAATTACATTCAAAAAATATGAGAAAAGATAGGTGTGTTTCGGGAAATTAAGAAATTAATATAGGTCGTGTTTTCGGAAGATAAAAATGAAATTCGACTCAATCTTTATTACTCGCCCCTAAATTTCTTGACAAACTTAAGGTGGAGATAAATACGAGTACCAAAACGATATTTGACGATTTCATAGTGAGAAATTAGATTTAAAAAATAGGGGAAGAGATAGGTGTATTTCGGGAAATTAAAAAATTAATATAGGTCGCGTCTTTCAAAAATAAAATTGAGATTCGAGTTACCCTCTATAGACCACCCCAAAATTTCCTGACAAACTTAAGGTGGAGATAAATATGAATACCAAAACCATATTTGACGATTCCATATTAAGAAAAAGAGATAGATGTGATGCTGCAAATTAAAATATTAATACAGGTCCCGACTTCCAAAAATAAAATCGAGATTCGAATTACCTTCTACCACCCATCCCAAAATTTTCTGATAAACTAGAGATGGTAATAAATGCGAATATCAAAACAATATTCGGCAATTCTATATTAAAAAATTAGACTTAAAAAATATGAGGAAGGATAAGTGTATTTCTGAAAATGAAATTAATATAGATCGCGTTTTCACAAGATAAAAATGAAATTCAACCCACCCTCTATTACTCACCCTCTAAATTTCCTGAAAAATTCGAGGTGCCGATAAATACGAATACCAAAACCATATTTGACGATTCCATATTTAGAACTTAAATTTAAAAAATATCGAGAAAGGTAGGTGTATTTGGGGAAAATAAAAAATTAATATAGATCGCGTCTTCCAAAAATAAAATCGAAATTCGAGTTACCCTCTACCACCCACCCCTAAATTTCCTGACAAATTCGAGGTGCCGATAAATACGAATACCGAAACGATATTCGACAATGCTATACTGGGAAATTAAATTTAAAAAACACGGAGAAAGAAAACACCTAGATATGTTTAGGTAAATAAAAATATTAATATAGGTCGCGTTTTCGTAAGATGACAACGAGATTGGAAGGAAACACGCACGGACCTTTCACAGTTCTTGGAACAAACGACTCGACCTGTGGCATGCATCCCTGAAGCTCAGCCACGTTAAGCCCGCTAATTAATTGCCGACCGTTCTCACGCGTGTGCCAGCCGAGTTTACATTGCCCCTGGCTCCCTCTAATTATCAACTTAATTAATAACTCGATCTTTACGCTTATGAACCAGAATTTTCTTAGACACCGCGGCACCGTTCGACACCGCGAATCCGCATTATCGCCGCGAGCTTTAATTCTGACCGAGCAACTCCGGCGCACCTAATTAACGACATAATTAACGATCCATCCTCCTCTCTTTTTCGCCTAGTCCACGCTCTACTAACACTCCTCAAAGAGACGTAATTAGAGATGCACGTGGACCGCGAGCGTCGCAAAGGTATCCCATAAACGAGTTTACCCCGTCGCGACCGAAGAAAGGAAAGGTAAATCGAACTTGGAAAATACGCTCTCCTGTTATTACCCGACTAGCTTCCTTTTTCGGTCACGGATCAAGCATGCAACAACGAGCTATTTACGCGTTCGCCTCCCAGACGCTTTCCATTTATATCTGCCTTATCGGAATCAACAGCTGACGACGCTCCCGTTGCAGCGATCCTTCTTCCTAGTTCCAGCCAATTACCAACCACGCCGGTCGTCTCCTTATCCAGTATCTCTGTCGGTCAGACGTCGCTTTAGTCATCGCGACGCGACAATTAACGCGCCTTGTCGATCGTCGTTCAAACGCCCTCTCGTCTTCGTTAAAATCCCGCCTGCGTGAATACATCGCGTAATCAGGCCTGTCCGGCTACACAGCTGGATACTTTTATTCCATTAATTAGCCACCGGCCGGGCGTATTAGCGAGCCTCTGCGGCTAGATGAACAGAGCCCCGGGGATCGGATGAATGCGTCGCGGATGAATCGTGAATAGCGATTAACGAGGCCGTATGTTCCACCCTTTCTCGAAATACGAATATTTTCGCCAACCTTTGAGCCGATGCAATTTCCAATTTGTAAAATTACCGAAATCCTGCCAAACCCTTTGGCAACGCGCTGCCAACGGCCTGGAAAAGGGGACAGCGACGCGACGCTGAAAGAGTGCGCGCGCGGGATTAAAAAGATATGGAAAGCCGAAAAACCGACAGGCCTGAAAGGACCAGGGAAATTCGAGGCCAAAGCGGGCCCTTTTTCCCAGGTGATTGAATTTCGATTAAAGAGCGTACACCGAACCTAACCCGTTCACGGACACCGGGACTCTGCGACTTAATGGCAGGATGATTAAAAAATCCTGCGAGGTGAAACACGAAGAGAGAGAGGCTGCTGAAAGCGTGAACGAGGATCGATGGCTGTTGTTCCCACGCGAAAACGAAACTTTTTCTTCCAACACGCTCGATTCCCGCGAAAATTCACTCGGACAACCTGCGAGACACAGAGAATTTCAGCGAGAGAACCTAATCGGACTGTCAGCCACACGTATAATTGCTGCGATAACTCGAGATGAAGGTGCAGAAATTTTTTTACTCGTTGATAGACATTATGGTCTCGAGACAAGAAAAATTGACAGAACAAACAGGACAGAATTATACGAACTTAGAACTCATAAATGTAATTTAACTTAGGAAAAGAACACCAAGATAACGCAACCAAAATACACAGAACGCTCGTGCCGGTCACAATTAATTTCTAAGAACTCTGTTTTGGTCGTCAAGGGCCCTGCTTTTATTCTTCCCCCCCCCCCCCCCCCTTAGGAACCGTGCAACTTAATTTTGTTACCCAAAATAACTTTTGCAGTTGCTTCTAGAAAATACTGATCGGTTTGTAAAATAATTTGTTCTTGTTGACAATGGACGATTCGCGATTTCTTTCCGAAATGGTATCCTACAGTAATTATATTTTTGCACTATTAAAACTTGAAACTTATAAAACTATTTTAACTTAGGAAAGGAACACCAAGATAACGAAACGAAAATACACGAAGACTCTAATTTAACTCTAATTAAACTCTCTTTCCAACACCGAGTTCTAGAAAACTCTGATGGAATTATTTTATCCTGGAAAATGTAACATATATAGATAATAATAATCGAAGGTTTTAAGTAACGTAGAATGGCGAAAACTGGCTCTGAGGAACCAAAAATCGACAGAACAACAAGAACAGAATAACACGAACTTAAAACTCATAAAAATATTTTAACTTAGGAAAGGAGTATCAAGATAACGAAACGAAAACACACAAAGATTCTAATTTAACTTTAAGCACTCTAATTCAACTCTCTTTCCAACACCGAGTCCTAGAAAACTCTGGAAGAATTATTTTATCCTGACATACCTCAGAACTAAAGACCTGAACTTAAAAAGGATACCTAAACGAAAGATGAGACGAGTCCTAGAAGATTGCTAGAATTATTTTAGCCTGCGATATATACCCTTATAACTAAAAACCTGAACGAAAAATGATACCTAAATGAGAAATGGGACGAGTCCAGGAAGACTGATAGAATTATTTCATCCTGAAATATGTAAAGAGTGTCCTTAGAATTAAAAACTTGAACGAAAAAAAATATCTAAAAGATAATAAAACGGGTTCTAGAGGACTCTGGTGAAATTATCTTATTCTGAGATATGTAACAGGTACCTTTAAAACTAAAAACCTGAATGAAAAGTGATACCTAAATGAGAGATGATACGAGTTCTAGAAGACTCTGGTAGCATTATTTTATCCTGAGTAATATCCTATGTAAAGGGTGTCCTTAAAATTAAAAACCTGAATGAATAAAAGATACCTAAAAGATGATGAGACAAATCCTAGAGGATTCTGGTGGAATTATTTTATCCTGGAAAATGTAACATATGTAGATAATAATAATCGAAGGTTTTAAATAACGTAGGATGGCGAAAACTGGCTCTGAGACACCAAAAATTGACAGAAAAAGAACAGAATAACACGAACTCGAAGCTCATAAAACTAATTTAACTTAGGAAAAGAACACCAAGATAACGAAACGAAAACACACAAAGATGCATTCTAATTTAATTCTCTTTCCAACACCAAAAATAATTCGGAGTGCAAAGGGTTAATAGTTAATAGATTTTTATTTTAATTAGAAAAATTCTCTGCAATGTCAATAATCGGTGGGCGCCTGTCAAAGACAATTTTTGACAATTATATTGAATTTTGTGGACAGGAAATAAATTGCCAATTTGTCTGTATAAATCATTTTCGATAACTCGGTATTATATTCTGCCATGTTACATCGTAATTGTTGGGATTTCGAGATTTATGACATCGCTATCTATTTGGGCAACTAATAATCGGGATAATTAAATTTCTCGCGGTATTAGATACAATGAGTTTGCCAGCCAGTGAAGGTGTGAAACATAACGTGTATCTGAGAATATTAACACTTTGCACTCGATGATTTTTTCGTTAGAGGAAAATAGCAATTGGAAGATTTTCTGTCATACAGTTGACGATATTTTTAACATCGTTAGGTAATTTTTAATTTGAAATATTAATTAACGTTAATTTTTCTTCTCGAGTGCAAAGAGTTAAGAATATAACGAGCACTGTACAAATTTGTAGATAATTTATTACTAAGTATACGATTTCTATTGATTACTTGAGAGTAGTTAGCTAAAACGAAATGATTACCTCTAATTACTCAATTATCTAAGAAACAATAGAAAATTATTGCGGGATTCGAAGATAATGACACTTGACTCATTAAAGACAGCAAAAGGAAACTTATTTAAAATGGTAACGAACCAAATGGTCCATTTATTGTAAATTTAATATAAATACATAAATAAATTATTTGACCTAATCATATTATGTCATGCAAGGTGTCCTCCTCGATTATCTTCAACTATTCAGTTATCGGAGAAACGATAAAAATTATTTTGTCATATGCAGCTGGTTGTCAAGATAATGACACTCGACTCTCATTAAAGACAGCAAAAACCAACTTTTTAAAAATGGTAGCGATCCAGATGGTCGATTTATAAATTTAATATAAATAATTTGACCTGTCTATATTATATCATGCAAGATGTCCTCCTCCATTATCTTCAACTAGTTAGTTATCGAAGAAACGATAAAAATTATTTTGGCACACGCAGCCTGTTGCCAAGATAATGACGTTTGACTCTTATTAAAGGCAGCAAAAATAGTCGATTTATTATAAATTTAATATAAATAAATTATTTGACCTGTCTATATTATATCATACAAGATGCCCTTCTCCATTATTTTCAACTAGTCACTTATCGAAGAAACGATAAAAATTATTTTGTCATATGCAGCCGATTGTCAAGATAATGACACTCGACTCTCATTAAAGACAGCAATAACCAACTTTTTAAAAATTGTAGCGATCCAAATGGTCGATTTATAAATTCAATATAAATAATTTGACCTGTCTATATTATATCATGCAAGATGTCCTCCTCCATTATCTTCAACTAGTTAGTTATCGAAGAAACGATAAAAATTATTTTG